>NC_133619.1:111097932-111405432 GCF_048593235.1 Sminthopsis crassicaudata
TTTTAAGATTGGCTTTTTTATAAAAGGAGCTTTAGCTTTAGGTCTAGTGGGGGCTAGTGGGTGGAGTTCCAAATTGGCTCTTTTTATCTACAAGCTAGATTTCAACTTGAACTGGAATTGAGAAAATCTTAGAATTGAATGGGTGTTTTTCCAATTCAATGGGATTGTTATCTCCAGCTCTGGTCTCAATTTGCACCACCTAGATTACAGAATGAAGCTGTTTGTCCTGGGGCAGGGTTCAAGGATATTTTCTCCTTCAAAGAGCTTCAAGTGCTTTACCTCATGACTCATTCCTAAAGTCAGAGAGAGAGGAAGAGAGAATTTTGGGGAACTCCTTGTCACACTTATTTCTTTTTCTTGTTTTGGCTGAGGAATTTGGGGTTAAGTGACTTGACCAGGGGTTACACAAGGCTAGGAAGTGTTCTGTGTCTGACACCAGATTTGAACTCAGGTCCTCCTGACTTTAGGACTACTGCTCCATCCACTGTGCCACTAAGCTGCTTCTGCTTACACTTATTTTTTAATGATCATACATTAAGCCACCTTGCTATAGGCTCTCATTGATTGGCCAATTGAAGGTCTCAGCCCAGTTGGTCTTTGTTTAAACTCTAATTCCCTGGGAGTGAATGTTTCTCTTTTCACCAGAAACTAAGTTTTTTTTTTTTTGTTTTTGTTTTTTTTTCTCAGATAGATGGTTTGTTTTGTTTGTTTGTTTGTTTTTTGGGGGGTTATGTAAAAGGACCATTCTATGCCTCTTTTCTTTTTTATCTATTCACTGAATGAACAGTTGCCTCGGGCAAATTGAAATCAATTAAAAAAAAAACTCTCACTGCAAACTTGGCCATTTCTAGTCTGTTAGACTCACATCTGGCCATTATCCCCAAACAGTTCTGGTGAAGAAATTGAGATTGGTGATTTTCCATAGTCCTCCATATTTAAATCCAAATGACTTGCAAGTCATGCCTTTACTTCCCTGATGACATCGGGTGCTCAAGAACCAGGAACAAACAACAATAACTGCAGAGGTTTAACATTTCCTTCTTCACCTATTTGTGCCGGTGAGAAAACTGAGGCAAATGTTCATTCTTCCTCCAAGTCCAACTGTGCCACCTACTTTACTCCAAGTCACTTTTATACTATACCTACAGAAGTAATAGATTCAGTGTTTACAACAAGAAAGTCCAATTTACAAATTCAGTATCAGAGTTTTTATTACCCCAAATGATCAATTGTTAAACTAATTAAGAATCTACATCTTATTTCTCCATTTTAGTAATACTCACCAAATATTCAAACTGAATTTGAATCATTTATAGGAAACTAAAGGCATCAAGAATCCAAGATTACCTGTGGAAATTCAAACATAATATAATTTACCAATAGGTTTATAAAACCTCATAGAAGGACTAACAATTTGGTTAAAATAAAAGTGGTTAAAATGATCAAAATTATTCATTTTTATGGTATTAGGATTAATCCATGCTTAACAATCATAATAGTCATTATGGCTTTCATTTTAGAGTACTTTAAGTTGTGCAAACCATGCAATCATATTTAATTCTCAAAACATCCCTTTGAGCTAGTTACCATTATTATCCTCTTACTATAAATGAGGAAACTCAGGTTCATTGAGGTTAAATGGTAAGCTTAAGGAAAGGCATAAAGTAAATGTCAGAGATAGGATTTGGACTGAGGTGTTCTTCCTTGAAAGCTTGATATAGGATCTATTACTCCACACTGCCTCTTTAAAATATTCACCAGTAATAATTGATTGAGATCAGGTGTGGATTGTCAGATATATAGCAAAGAAACTCTTTGGGATCTTACCTTTGACCTCGTTCCATATCTACTTCCTTAACCCTTAGTTTTGAATAATCTTTATTTTCTGCTCTTTCCACTCCTCCAAATATATTCTTTATCATTGGAAGAAATTATATAAAATCATGTCAACTAAGTTCATTACAAATTTCTACTATTCAACTTCAATTGCACTATATTACCACAAGGCAATTGTCTTCTATTGATTTCTATTATACTTCCATGAACATACAACTCCTCTCCCCAAAAGCCATTTCAAATCCTTTCCATTTTCAAACCCTGACTTAATGCCCTCCCCTCAAAAGTGCTTACTTCCTACTTCCCTGAGTGAGTCCCCCATTCATGGCCTACTGAAAATTCCTCCTCTACTCCTTCAACCTTCACTATGGGTTCATCCTTTTTCTTCTTCTTTCCATTCAGTTTTAGAAAACTCTCTTTTTTCTTAATGAAATTAACATCTGGCCTGAACCTTCTGTCCTATTGCCTTTTGATTCTTCTGTGAAATTGCTACATCAGGATGGAGGCAAGATGGCTCAGAAGACACATACTGCATTCTAAACTCCTCTTCTACCCTCACTGCTAATTACCAAATTCAGCCTCAAAAATAGTACTTGACTGGTGAAATCCATGAATATTGGAAGTACAATAAATTACCAGCCACAAATAATCTGGAAGATCGCCAAAAAAGGTTTATCCTGATGTAGTGGGAGGAGGCCAGCACAGGCAGGGAGGCAGAACACAGAGACTAGCACACTGAGCAGATGGGGGGGAGGTGCAGGGACAGTGTCCAAAGGTAGAGAATTTGCAGGGAGGACTCTACTACAGGTTGTCTGCTCTGCTTTGGTTGAAAAGGACTAGATCAGCAAAGAAGTTGCAAAAAAGCCAAAGGTAGAATGTACACCAAAAAACGCCAGACTCTAACAGGATCTGGCTACACCCACTCAGCACAGTCCACAGCACAGCTGTGCAGCCACAATCTGCAGTAAAGGGCTTTTGCTCAGGCTAGCCACATTTCTGCATAGCAGGGGGGCTCTGCCTGGGGCAGACACAAATCTGCACAGGGGGAGGGTAGGGAGGGAGCTCTGCCCTGGGTAGTGGGACTTCCTCAGCATGGCTGCTCTTCCCAGGGCACTTCTGCAGCTCAGCCCCTCTTTGAAGCCCATTGGCAGGACAGCTACTGTCCATTTATTTATCTCTGTTCTGTAGAAGAAGCTGGTAACCTCCTTGCCCTGAAGGCAGACTCTAAGGACTTTAAAAAATGAGCAAAAAAAAATCCAAGTGAACACTAACTATTGATAGCTTCTATACAGAAAGAGAAAAGCTTTTCAACCCTGAGGAGACTAATAGCAGAGAGTCTCCAGACAAAACCCCAAAGGGGATGTAACCTGATCCCCATCACACAAGTCTCCTAGAAGAAATTATTAAAGATTTTAAGAGAGATCTAGAAGAAAAAAGGGGAAAGGAAGAGATGCTATGCAATAGAGTAACAACTTCCTGAAATGTGAATTGGAAAAGGTAAAGAACTCCCAGAAAAGTAGGATTTCTGAATTGGAAAAAAGAAAATAACTCAGAAAACCCACACACACACACACACACACACACACACACACACATACATACATACATAGTGAAATATATATGTGTATATATATATATGTGTGTGTGTGTATATATATATGTGTGTGTGTGTATATATATATATGTGTGTGTGTGTATATATATATATATATATATATATATATATATATATGTATATATATAGTGAAATGGAAAAAAATTTCCATAGAGCAAAACAACTCATTTAAAAACTCAATTGGACATATACAAAAAGAAGTAAAAAAAATAATAATAATAATAATGAAGAAAATAGCTCATTAAAAATTAGAACTGAACAAATAGAAATAAATGATTTGTTAAGACATCAAGAATCAGTCAAGCAAATAAAAAAAAAATGAAAAAAATAGAAAAAAAATGTTAGTATCTACTTGGAAAAACAACAGACCTTGAAAATAGATATAGAAGAGATAATGTGAGGATTATTGGACTTCTTGAAAATTATGATGAAAAAAAGAGCCTAGACACTATTTTACAGGAAATCACCAAAGAGAATGAGAGATCAGGTAGGATTTATATCAGGTATGCAGGGCTGATTCAATATTAGAAAAACTATTTGTGTAATTGACCATATCAATGACCAAATTAACAAAAAACATATGATCATCTCAATAGATGCAGAAAAAGCATTTGATAAAATCCAACATCCATTCCTACTAAAAACACTTGAGAGTATAGGAATAAATTCTCTTTTCCTTAAAATAGTCAGCATCATCTTTCTAAAACCATCAATAAACATCATATATAATGGGGATCAACTGGAAACATTTCCAAGAAAATCAGGAATGAAGCAAGGTTGCCCACTATCACCATTATTATTCAATATTGTATTAGAAATGCTGACTTCTTCAATAAGAATTGAGGTAGAGATTAAAGGAATTAGAGTAGGTAATGAGGAAACCAAATCATCACTCTTTGCAGATATGATGGTATACTTAAAGAACCCCAGAAATTCCACTAAAAAGCTATTAGAAATAATCCACAACTTTAGCAAAGTTGTAGGATACAAAATAAACCCACATAAATCATCAGGATTCGAATATATCACTAACAAAACCCAACAGTTAGAGATACAAAGAGAAATCATTTAAAGTAACTGCCAATAGTATAAAGTATTTGGGAATCTATCTGCCAAGGGAAAATCAGGAATTATATGAGCAAAACTATAAAACACTTTCCACACAAATAAAGTCAGATCTAATTAATTGGAAAAATATTAAGTGCTCTTGGATAGTTCAAGCAAATATAATAAAGATAACAATACTCCCAAAATCAATCTATTTATTTAGTGCTATACCAATCATACTCCCAAGAAACTATTTTGATGACCTAGAAAAAATAACAAAAAAATTCATCTGGAAGAACAAAAGGTCAACACTTTCAAGGTAACTAATGAAAGAAAAAACACATGAAGGTGACCTAGCTGTATCAAATCTAAAACTAAGAAGCAGTCACTAAAAAAGCTAAGAAATAGACTAGTTAATCAAAGAAATAGATTAGGTTCACAGGAAAAAACAGTCAATAACTTTAATAATCTACTATTTAATAAACCCCCAAACCCCACCTTTGAGATAAGAATTCACTGTTTGAAAAAGCTGCTGGAAAAATTGGAAATTAGCATAGCAGAAACTAGGCATTTAGCCACATTTAACATCATATAGCAAGATAAGGTCAGAATAGGTTCATGATGTAGGCATAAAGAATGAGATTATAAATAATTAGAAGATACAGGATAGTTTACTTCTCAGTCCTGGGGAGGAATCAGGAATTTGTGACCAAAGGAGAACTAGAGATCATTATTGATCACAAAACAGAAAATTTTGATTATATCAAATTAAAAAGCTTTTGTACAAACAAAACTAATGCAGACAAGATTAGAAGGGAAACAATAAACTGGGGAAACATTTTCATGTCAAAGGTTCTGATAAAGGTCTCATTTCCAAAATATATAGAAAATTGAGTCTAATTTATTAGAAATCAAGCCATTTTCCAATTGATAAATGTTCAAAGGATATGAACAGACAATTCTCAGATGAAGAAACTGAAACTATTTATAGCCATATGAAAAAATGCTTCAAGTCATTATTAATCAGAGAAATGCAAATTAAGACAATTCTGACTTACCACTACACACCTGTCAGATGTTAGAATGACAGGGAAAGGTAATGCGGAATGTTGGAGGGGATGTGGGAAAACAGGGACACTGATACATTGTTGGTGGAATTGTGAATACATCCAGCCATTCTGGAGAGCAATTTGGAACTAAAAGTTATCAAACTGTGCATACCCTTTGATCCAGCAGTACTACTACTGGGTTTATATCCCAAAGAGATCTTAAAGAAGGGAAAGGGACCTGTCTGTGCAAGAATGTTTGTGGCAGACCTGTTTGTGGTGGCCAGAAACTGGAAACTAAGTGGATGCCCATCAATTGGAGAATGGCTGAATAAATTGTGGTATATGAATATTATGGAATATTATTGTTCTGTAAGAAATGACCAAAAGGATAATTTCAGAAAGGCCTGGAGAGACTCACATGAACTGATGCTGAATGAAATGAGCAGAACCAGGAGATCATTATATACTTCAACAGCAATACTATATGATTAATTCTGATGGACGTGGCCTTCTCCAACAATGAGATGAACCAAATCAGTTCAATTAGAACAGAAATGAACTGAACCAGCTACACCCAGCGAAAGAACTCTGGGAAATGAGTGTGAACCAATACATAGCATTTCCAATCCCTGTTCACAGGCTAATTGTACAATATTTCAAAGTTTGATTCTTCTTGTACAGCAAAATAATTATGTGGACATGTATACATATATTGTATTTAATATATACTTTGGCATATTTAGTATGTATTGTGTTAGGTTCTTACTAAGTGCTAAGGAGATAATGAGATGATAAGTTCTTACTAAGTGCTAAGTCAGTACTTGAGAATTCCCTAGTTTTGGCCTTTACTGGGAGTTTTACTTCTGTGAACTCCTGGGGAGGAGGTTACATGCTTAGGAGGAACAAGTTCATTGGTTGAAGTAATTTTTCCCAGAAGCCCTTGCGTTATCCCACGCCCATTCTCTGGGAGGATAAAAGAGGTCGGTACTGGAGAGATGGAAAAGAGTCTCTGTTCTAGGCCAGAGTTGGCGGCAACTGTCTGGAGACAAGGGCTCTCTACAGGAAGAAGAATCTGTCTGAGAGATTTGTGTTGACACAGCAGATCTTCTCCCAGAGAACAATAGGCATTTTCTAGAGACAACAGCACATTACAGTATTGGTCTACCTGCCATCTGAGGGAGGGTGTGGGGGGAAGGAGGGGACAAGTTGAAACAGAAGGTTTTGCATGGGTTAATGCTGAAAAATAACCCATGCATAAATCTTGTAAATAAAGAGCTATAATGAAAAAAAAGAACAAGAAATTGCTACATCAACTATGCCTTCTTTCACACAAATGATAGGATAGTGCAAAAAAAATAGAGTTAAAGTATCTAGTTTCAATACCATCTCTGCTCTCATCTACCTGTGTGACTACAAAACTTATAACCTCTCTGAGCTTCAATTTCTTCTTCTCCAAAATGAGAATTTTGGTTTCAAAAACATCTAACGCTCTTTTCAGCTCTAAACATTAGATTCTATTTTTTTCAGATACTTCACTCCCTACTGACTCTTTTCTCTCAGATTATAGAGTGTCTTTAAAGTCTTTGACTTTGCTCTGATGCCTTCTTAAATTCTCCCTCTCTCCCTCTCTCCCTCCCTTTCCCTCCCTCTCCCTCTCTCTCTCTCTCTCTCTCTCTTCTCTCTCTCTCTCTCTCTCCCTCTCTCTCTCTCTCTCTCTCTCTCTCTCTCTCTCTCTCTCTCTCTCTCTGTCTCTCTCTCTCTCTGTCTCTCTCTCTCTCTGTCTCTCTGTCTCTGTCTCTCTCTCTCTCTCTCTCTCTCTCTTCTCTCTCTCTCTCTCTCTCTCTCTCTCTCTCTCTGTCTCTCTCTGTCTCTCTGTCTCTGTCTCTGTCTCTCTCTCTCTCTCTGTCTCTCTCTCTCTCTCTGTCTCTCTCTCTCTCTCTCTCTCTCTCTCTCTCTCTGTCTCTCTGTCTCTCTCTGTCTCTCTGTCTCTGTCTGTGTCTCTGTCTCTGTCTCTGTCTCTGTCTCTCTCTGTCTCTCTCTCTCTCTGTCTCTCTCTGTCTCTCTGTCTCTCTGTCTCTCTCTCTCTCTCTTTCTCTCTCTCCTTTCCTTCATGTCTCAGCTTTTAGAAGAGAATGTCATCCAAATTTACTATCTTCATTTTCTTACCATCATTCATCTCTTCCATAATTCCTTGCAATGTACCTTCTTATTCCAGTTCTTCAATGATTTGTTTCCAAAGATGGTTAGCAGATTCTTAGTTAAGAAATAAAATGCCTCTGAAGGATTCGGGGAAGAGGGTGGTATATGACAGAAAATTCCAAGCTCTTCAGATTTCCCCACCAAAAACAAAGAAACAAAAAATTGTGCCTCAGAGTGAACATAGACCAATGAATAACAAATAAGTTTTGGGGAATAACAGGGGTCCTCCTGAAACAACAGAGAAGTTCTAAAGAAAGGCCCCAAGATGCCAGTTTATCCAGGGCTGAGTTTAGATGAAGTCTCAGCCCAAACCACAGGAACTTTGACATCCCTGACAATAAAGGAAATTGGAGATTTGAATTTGGGAAGACTGAGAAAACATTGGCTAAGGTGCAGGAAAGCCAGCACCAACTGTGATGCAAAGATGTGGTCCTAGGTGAAAAGGAAACAGAACACCTAGTAAGTGAAAAGACAATGGGGCAGAGACACTGCTGGCTATGGGCACTTACAGGTTCTTGGTTTGGGACTTCATGCCAGAGGAGAGAGTTGAAGTTTTTAAAGCCAGAGGCATCATTCTCTCCCACTCTATGATTAGAGGTGCTTACATTAATAGTTGTCATTTTAAAATAATGAATAGGCAAAGAAGAAAGAACCCCAGCATATAGGGATAGGGAAGATCAGGGATCATCTTCAGAGGAGGACAGTGAAGTTAAAAAAGAGCTTCTTTTACCCCAAAGAATAACAATAAATGGCGACCTGTCCAGAAAGAATTTATGGATTAACTCAAAAAAGACATTGAAAATTAAGTGAGAGAAACTGAAGAAAAACTAAAGCAAATAAATAAATAAATAAACTGAGCCTAAACTCAACAGAAAATTTAACATAGAAGAACCACAGCATCAAGGATTAATTTCAAGCGACTCAACAATGAAAAATAGATCAGGGCTCCTAGAGATGGCTCTGTGTACAATGGGAAGCCTTGACTTTTTGTAAGCTAAGGTCTTTAACAAGTCTTAATTTGAGTGATGCCACATCCTTTCAGTAATTAAGTCTAGATAGCAACTGAGGCAACAAATCTCCTTTTTCACCTAGTGAAAGCAAAATAAAACAATCTAAATAAATATATAACTAAATCTGGGAGGTGAAAACCCTCAGGGTTTCTGGCTAAAGTAGAAAAGACAATTATTTAGATTCAATCTGAGTCAATGAGGATCCAAATAATGACCAAATAGAGCTAAGTCTAAGATCTAAAGTGGCCAATGAGAATCAGATTGGTTTTGGTTTAAGCCATAGTCCTTAAGAAAGAAATCTAGCCAGTAAACTCCAAGATATCTTTGGAGGGTTCAAGATCTAAAAGGGGAAAAAAAAATTAATCGAGGAAGGAAGTGTGTGGGATAGTAACCCTTACCCAAATTAAAAATCAGAGACTCGATATTAAAAAAAAAAAAAAGCAAAAAGAGATTTATTACCATCCTTCAATAAAGGGCAAATCCCAACAAACAAGGTATCAGAAGAGGAGTATAAAGTACAAACTGCAAAACACAAGATTAACAGACCTAGAAGCACATCCCTTCCCACCTTTTCTCCCATTGTCTGAGGGAGCCCAGGCTTAGACTGTAAACATGAAAGTCTATCCCAGAAACAAAAGAATATTGGTTAATAACAAACTCAATTCACATTTCCCTAGAGAACTGCTATATAAGCAGATATTTTTGGATGAGAGAATGCTGTTACCTGAATTCCCAAAGCCAACATCTCTTTTAAAAGTAATACTTAAATGTTAATAAGAAGTGGGGCAAAATAGGAGGAGAAATGCTCATCCAAGACAATGGAACATCCTCAGCTTTTTAGCTGTTGCTCAACTCGTTTTTTCAAAGTCTCAAGTCATAATTAGGATATAGTTCAAAGGCTTATTCCCATGAGAGGTCTTCACTCATTTTATCCCATTCAGAATGAATAGGGGAGGGAAGGATAAGAGAGGAGGTGTTTTCCAATTGAGCAGTTCCAGTTTCTGGGCCAGCTCTACTCACAAAAGTTGTTGTTGGTCCTTCCTTCTCAAAAAGGACCATAACATCAGAGAGGGAAAAATATCAAGGCAAATTAAAGGGCAGAATTAAAATAAAAGAGTTAACATAGTTAGGAAAGTATATATATATATATATATATATATATATATGTATATATATATATATATATATATATATATATGTATATATATATATATTCAATCAAGAAAGAAATCTATATTACATATCAGCTAAAATAATATTGTTTCAGATATATATCTATATATTTGCAAATGCATTTATATATCTATATATTTATATATGTGTGTATATGCTCATGGTGTATGCATGTGTCTACACAGATAAAGGTTTACGTGTAGATGTGAATAGATATATAAAGATATATATGTATGCATATATAAATATACCAGTGATTAACTGTAGCCTGTTTGGCGGAGGTAGGATTGATTAAAAGGCTGGAAAATAAAGTAAAAAGTACACAGCAGAGAACAAAAGAATAACCTACAAAGAAGCAAAGTTGGATAATCATGTATATAATCTACTATCATACATGCTTACTTCAAATGGAAATTTATTATTAAATACTTTTAATCCATCCTGATAGTCTCCTGTGCATGACAACATATTGTGTATGCATACCTATATCTATATAATTAAAATTTTCCTTTCCTTGCTTTTTTATTTATTTATTTTTCTTTTAAAATGCAAACAGTAAGAAATAAAATGGCTCTTCTTCTCTCTCCCAATTGTGTTGTTTGGGTTTGACTTCTCTGTTGTTGAATGTTCCATTCTGACTTTTCCTTCTTGAAAATGTTAGAATTTTAGACAGAGAAGAAAACTGAGGCTAGGAAGATAATTCACCTGAGATTTTATAGACAATAAGGGGCAGAACAAGGTTTTGCATGCACACCTTTAAATCCAAATCCATCATTCTTTTCAATTCACCATAATACTTTCCCTAGGTGTCTCTGGCATTACATTATCTTGTAACTTTCTGACTACTCATCTTCTGTTACCTTTCTTGACTCATAGTCCTCCATCAAGTCTTATTAGACCTTAAGGTATTCTCCTAGGCCCTCATCTCATTCTTGTAGTTTATTGATAATTTTCAATTTAACAAAATCATTTCTGGAAATAGCCCTTCCCCTCCAAACTGAATACTCCACTAACTGGCTTCAACCTACCTCTCCAAATTTAATACACTTTATTCCCCCTCTCACATTCTGCAGTTGAGTCAAACTGTTCTTCTTACAGTTGAATTTCTTGTTCCAAAACATTTGCACTGGTCATACTTAGCCCTTGCCTGAAATGTTCTGTCTACTAAGGGTACTTAGAATTCCCTATTTCTTTCAAGACCTTCAAGACTGTCTCCTTCTACATGAATCTTTGTTTAATCTCCCTAGAATCTAGTTCCCTCCCTTCAAAATAAATATCTTCTTTATAATTATATACATATATACGTATATGTATGTATGTATATGTATATATATATATATATATATACTCTATATATATAATATATAGATATATAGATACATATACTATTACATTCTCTCTTGAGAGACTGTAATATCCTGGAGACAATATAATCATATAGGGTTGATTTAAATATTGCCATATGACATTTAAAATAAAGAGATCAATTCTAGCTCTAAGGGAATCTTCATGGAAAAAGTAGCACTTGAGATGGTCCTTATCTTTGTATACTGTATGTGTGAAATGTGTTATTTTGCAATATTCCTATAATTCCAATAATTCCTATAGTAAGTAGTTTCTGAAAAGATATGTGGCAGGAAAAACAACAGAATTCCTTCAGAATCAGACCTTGGCAATGATATAAATAAAAAAATCTTATTTTGGTTGCATTTGTTTTAAAAAATAACTTAACATAAATATGCCTTTTTTCCTTTAGGGCTCTTTCCTCCTAAAAAGTAGATTATCCTAGGATGAGAAAAAATCATATAAAGATAGAAATTTTGTTAAAAAGCAAGCATTTAATTAGCTCATTGTGAACTACTATGAGAGAGGGAAAAGAAAAACAAAAACAAACAAAAAAAAAAAAAAAAAAAAAAAACTGAAACTGAAACCTGTCCATATTTTGGGAAAACTGAATATATACCTTTTTTAAGGAGATACAGTTTCTTTGGCTCTGAAAAAGCAAGTGATAATATCTTCTCTGACCTTTCACTTGAAGGAAAATGGATAGAGAGAAGATATTGCGAACACATAAAGATTGATAATTGCTTTGAAGAATTACTGTCAGCAAAGTCATAAGACAACTTGCACTTGTCTCTTGAGACATGCAAATAATTATTTACCATAATTCAGGAGACCTTCATCTTCAAAAAATTAATATAACCTGCAAATGATGGCTTTGGGGAACTATTTCAAAAAATGGTTACTAATTTTTCAAGACTTTATTGGCATAACATGGAGTCAAAAGAGATTTGCTACTTGTTTATGTGATAGTTTTTCTTTTAAAATTTAAACTAACAAAATCCCATCACTTATTTCACATTGCAGCAACTTTGTTTTGGTATGTAGTATGAGTGTTATTATTCCAAAGACTTAAAGTGTCTACGTGGGTCCTTGACTAGTAATTGAAAGAGGAAGGATTTCACCTAAGATGTTTTGATTTTCAGTCCAGAGTTCTCTATACTGGTCATACTGACCTCATCAAATATTGCAGAATGACTTAGAAGACAAGTGGTTTATAGCAGCTGGATAACTGCTAACTATTCCACTTATGAGCAAAGTTTGTTGGTGGTTGTACTGTGAAGTGTATCTCATATTATTTCCACCTTGTTTATTGTTAAATTTACCAGCTCAGTTTATTTGCAATTATCATTTTCATCTCCAGTTACTCTGACTAGTTAAATAATTATACTTTTCTCCTAGTCCTAGATAAAGGAAACTGTGTACCTTGAGAACTATATCCTAAAATGTACATATACATATATATGTGTGTGTGTGTGTGTATGTATTTGAAAACATTTATAACTTATTCTGATTTTAAGGTAAATCCTGTATTCAGTTATACTATCTGCAAATTCTTTAAAAGATTAATAAAAAAAATCAGTTCCAATAATGCATTAAAGAACTGAACCAGCTACACCCAGCAAAAGAACTCTGGGAGATGACTATGGACCACTACATAGAATTCCCAATCTCTCTATTTTTGTTTGCCTGCATTTTGGATTTCCTTCACAGGCTAATTGTACACTATTTCAAAGTCTGAATTTTTTTGTACAGCAAACAACTGTTTGGATATGTATACATATATTGTATTTAATTTATACTTTATAGTTTATACTTTTCAACCTGCCATGGGGGGGGGGGGGAGGAGGGGAAAATTAGAACAAAAGGTTTGGCAATTGTTAATGTTGTAAAATTACACATGCATATATCTGGTAAATAAAAAACTATTAAAAAAGATTAATAAAAACATATCACCATTTGGAAACTATAGGGAAGAGAATATGACTACATTTGCTTTTTGATAAACAATAGCAGTAACTATGAAACCTGTACATATACAATATATTTTTTAAAATCTGCCAATATAGAAATGGATGAGATAAAACAGATAGATAGAAGTGCCATTTGTGCAAAAATAAGAGAAAAATACATCTTGCAAACAATTATATAATTCTTTTAAGAAAGAATGATATCATTTTCTTTTATAGCCTTTAGCTTAGCAGTATAAGTAGCTCTGCTAGCAAGTCCTAAAAATGATTTGTTCTCACTTTAGGTACATACTGTACAGTAGTAGATTGCAATAAGGAAAATCATTTAATCAACTGATGACATGCCCAAACCACAACACAATGAGTACTCATACTCCATCTATAAAATCTAAGTTCCCTCAGCTCAAGGACACATTTCCCCAGAATATTTTGATTAACTTTATCTCTTAAGTATACAATAAAGTAGTACAGCCTTGACATTTGACTTATCTAAAAATGATTCCATTTGAATGAATGTTTGCCATTTTAATATCAGAGAAACCTTTCTTTCTAAAAAATCAAAATCCAGGAACCATGAATTCCCTCTCTTTGAGAGTAATATAAATTATTTTAATAGAAAAATGATGTTCCATAGGTTCCATCTTATAAACAGTAAGTATTGAAAGTGAAAACCCTAAACAACATGGTACAATATAGTAGCAAGACCACAAATAAATATATATACTTTTTAATAGAAATTCATTCCCTTCAATAACTGATGTTTTTATATAATTTAATTTATATAATTTTAATAATACCAAGAGAACTTTAAGACTTTTTTTCAAGAAGTTGCCTTTTTCTGTATGACCATGGAGAATTTAATGGAGTCAAAGATGGTTCTTACATAATATTATGACTTCTGATAAATATATCAGAAAGTTGCAACATTACCTTTTAACAGTGTGTTTAGTAATCTATATTTTCCACATTTCCACTTGTTTTTATTTCAGATAAAAGACTACGCATTTTACAGCAAAAGAATCAATGTAATGTGTTGTAATAATAAAAAGATCAAGTAAACAATAAACCGCATTGTGAGTTGCTAATGTATGTGCATACATGGGCAAAAACTGTAGATTTCTTTCTGGTATAGCCATTTGCAATAATTGTCTAGACAAAATAGCTATAAGATTAATGTGTTATATATATATATATATATATATATATATATATATATATATATATATATATATATATATATATATATATATATATATATATATATATATATATATATATATATATATATATATATATATATATATATATATATATATATATATATATTCTTATTTTGCTGTTATATATCCTTTAAGGGACCAAAGGAATAAAAAAATACTTTCCCAGTATTATTCAGGAATTAATGAAATGATATTTTATATGGTTTCTCATCTGAAGCTTAACCTTTTCAGTTGCATTTATATAAGAATTAAATAGATATTTAATGGAACTGCCATTTTGTCCAGAAAGTTAATAACATTTCTACCAGAAGAGTTTCAGGGTGAACTAATATCAGACTTAGGAGAGTATCTGTTTAGCTACCTGCATATGTATATGACTATTTTCAAATATAGTAGCAACTTATCCTTAAATACAATGTGAGCCTAGACATGAGTAAAAAAAAAAAAATCTCCTTTTGCCACAATATGGACTATAACTTCTGTGCATACATACATAACTTGTTATGTATGAGTACCTTAGGGTACTCATTCAGAATTTATTTACTTTTGATTTTATGTACAGTTTGCTTCCCTGGTTTCAAAACTCAAAACATATTTTGTTGTTGTTATTTGCTTATTTTTTCAGTGATGGCTATCTCTTTGTGACCCATTTTCAGTTTTCTTGGCAAAGATAATGGAGTAGTTTGCCATTTCTTTTTCAACTTATCTTACAAATAAGGAAATTAAGGTACCAGTGTGAAGTAATTTTCTTAGAATCGCAAAACTTTAAATGTCTCAGATCAGATTTGAATTCACTAAAATAAGTCTTCTTGACTCCAGGCTCCACTTTCTATCAACCATACCACCTAACTGACCACAGAGTAGATTAGAATCAACAAATTGAAAAAAAGAAAAAAAAAAAAAAGCTACTATAATCAGGCACCCACATAGCAGTGAAAATTGAAACTTGAGATGGATGAGAAATGTTATAAAAAAGTAGACCTTGTAGATGCTAATAAACACAATAAGAGTATAAAAATATTTATTGACTGGCATGACTCAAATATCACATCCATATTGAGGCACTGAGAGGACAATAGTCTTACACATATCAATAGCCATTTAGTACAAAAATTGTGCTTATGCATTGCCTGAATTATAGAAATTATTGTCTATAACAATATATCAGAATACTGAAAATAAGTTCATTATATTCTTTTTAAAAGCCAGAAATATGTTCAACCAATTCTCAAATAATTTTCTTTCCAATTGGTAAAACAATAATTGAATCAGTGGAAATATTCAGAGTTCTAGAAAAATTGGCTATCTAAAACAATTACTTCCCTCAAGAATTTTTATTATAATTTACCTCGTTGTACATTTGAGGGTGGTGGCAAGGAGGAAATCAATTTTGTACATCTTTTTAAAATGATTTACCATGTACCCTTTGTTCACATGCTGATAGGACAATGCTATTCTTTGTTTACATCAATCCATAAAATAGGCTTTCTGTCTCTTCTTTTTCTAAAAATGTGGGAATAATTAGTCACATGAGGTCTGTTGCTATACCAGTACTAACACTGAAGTTGATTAAGTTATGTAACAGCCTCAATTTCCTCATTTGTAGAATGAAACCTTAATACTAGATCACATCTAAGATGCCTTTTTTTATTTTTTTTTAACTCAGATGAGATTTATTTTATTTATTTATTCATTATTATTATTATTATACATTTTTTTGCTGAGGCAATTGGGGTTAAGTGACTTGCCCAGGGTCACACAGCCAGGAAGTGTTAAGTGTCTGAGATCTGATTTGAACTCTGGTCCTCCTGACTTCACAGCTGGTGCTCTATCCACTGCACCACCTAGCTGCCCCTAAGATGCCTTTTAAGTCTAAGTTATAAAATCACTAAAATTTGAGAATTTGAAACCATGTCAGTGGTCATCTCCACTCCAATCAATCATCCACATCAACCAATAAAATGATTTTCCTGCAAGTCTGATTATGTCACCCCTCTCTGGTCAATGAACTTTAGTTTGTTCATATTGCCTCCAGTAGTCAATACACCTGCACTTAAGAAACCATTTGTGAAGTTTATCAAAAAAAAAAAAAATCTATAAAAGTCAAGTTGTAGGAGAAAAACATAGATTTCCCACTCTAATAGAAATAGTCAAGAAAAAATTAAATTAAAAGAGAGAGAAAAAGGGAGAGACAGAAAGAGACACAGGCAGAAGCAGAGACAGAAACAGAGAGACAGAGAGAATGCTTCAATTTCTACTTAGATACAATCAGTTCTTTCTCTAAGTATGGATGTGATTTTTCATCATTAGTCCTTTAGAGTAGTTATGGATGATTGTACTTTTGTTCTTGGAGGACTTTCCAGGTTTTGTTTTTTTGTTTGTTTTTTTTTTTTTTTTTTTTTTTCCTGAGAGCATCCTGCTCATCATTTCTCACAGAACAATTATATTCTATCGAAAACACTCACCATAGTATATTGAGCCATTCCTTATTTGATGGTTATTGCTTCAATTTCTTTCTTTTTTTTTTTTTTTTTTTTTTTTTGCCCTGAGAAGAGAGCTTCTGTGGATATTTTTTTAAATCTTCCTTTGGCATTCCTCTCTAGTAGTGGTATTGTTAGGTCAAAGGGTATGTATGAATTTATAACTCTTTGGGTACAGATCATATATTTTGATCATTTATCAATCAGGGCATGCCTCTTATTTTTTACAAATTTGATTTAGTTCTCTCTATGTTTGAGAAATGAGAAACTTGCTTGGAAATTTATTTTTATACTTAATATGGCTGACTCTATCCCCCCATTTGTTCTGTCCTTTCATCTAATCCTTCCTGAAAAGCATTTTGGTACACTCCCTCCTCCAATATGTGATATCTTTTAACATTCTCTCCCCTTCCCATATCAATTCCCTCCTTGCTTATCCTGCCAGGAAAAATAGATTGAGTACTTATATTATTTCCTCTTTGAGAATTGGCAAGACCTGGTAATTTCTTCTGCCTCTAGTCAGTAGTTAAAATTCTGAGAAACAAAGTTTCCAGGTATGAATAATCAAATTAATAAGTAGGCTAACCAATAATTAATAAGTTAATGATCAATGGTTTCTTTCATCACCAAAGACCCCAAGAAAAACTCTGAAACATCTTAGAGCAAAGTTCAACCCTGATTCTTGGACATTTAATAACCCTCCATCCCTCCCAAATATTTCATTATAGAATAAGAGTAGATGTCAGCTGAGAAGGTGGTCTGGTCATGAGCTATGAGCCTCCTTCAGTAATCTGACCACTCCAATCATTTTTTTCTCACTTGGTGTCTCCTTCATGTTCTGGATTGCCCTACACTGTAAGGAAGGGAAGCAAAGAGAGGAGCTATTTCTGTCAAAGAACAATTTAACAGTCCAGATCTCATTTATGCCATAGATGGAAATCAGATTCTAGTTTGAGTGGGGCTCAGCCTAGATGTCTTCATGCCTTAAGAAGAGCTGGAATCCTTATGATATCTTTAGCTGGAGAGGAGCTTCTCTCTAAGCTGGCCTTTTGAAAGAAAAGAGAATAAAACAAAATTTTGCCAATAAGCAAATGGTAAAATATTTTAATTAATTTCTCTCACTTTTCAACTCCTAGTTATCTGAATGGTCCTAGAGTAAGTCATACCACTATGCTAACTGGATTCACAAGTTAATGTTATCTAAAGTTATCTGGGCCCTCACTATAACAGAGTAACCTTTTTGCTCCTCTCTAATTGATTGTTAATAATCCAGAATAGTTGAACAGATACTTTTTTTTCCCAATCCACCCATACTAGCTCCTCCCCTATACTTTCCAACATTGAAGTTCCCTTTAAAATTTAATGAGAATATAAAGGTCAATCACAATGATCTCCACAACTTCTTGAAAAGTCTTATCCCTTTCTCAACTATATTTCAGTTTAAAAAGGACAAATAGAACTTTTCTTCAAAAAGACTAAGGTCAGCCCTTCTATTTGTCCCAATACCTTTCTCCACTATCTCTTCATGAATAATAAGACATGCATATACATATATGTACATGTACATATGTATTTTTATACATGTGTAGCAGAGTTATCATACTTTCTATATAGCATTTATTGTTCTTGCCAGGTTCACGCACAACTTCAGCATTACTGTCAGGTGAATCACAAACTCTAATCCTGATAAGCTGTTATTTTGAAAGTCACTTCTCACTTCTTGTGTCATTGATATTGTTCTGGCTGCAGAACGACACAAATCCATTCCTATTCCTGTTTCAAAGTCTCTTCAAGATACTTCCACTAAATAGTATCATTACTTTCCCAAGAGCAACTTTGCCAACTTCCTATATGTGGAATATTGGATAAATGGAACTTTGACAATGTTATTTGAACCTTGGATCATTTATGGATTATTACATATTGAGGTCCTGCCATTTAAAAAAAATGATGAGGAAATCTCATATTTTCTTATGTTATTGATATCTTTTAGAAAATACTTCCATGTCTTTGAAAATCAGTCATTCAGAACTTAAAAAACTGTGTATTATACCACCTCATTAAGAAATTTAATAAAAAAGGGACTACTAAGCTGTAAACTAATGAGACATATTGATTATTGTAAGAATGAAAACTAGCAGTGACCTTATTCATTTTCTCTACTCCTCTCCAACTTTTTTTGATCTCAGCAACCTTCTTATCCTAAAAAATGCCTACATTCAATGTTGCCTTTTCAAACTTGGATTTTTTCCTCTGATTTTTGAGGCTTCTCCTCTTAGTGACACATTTCTCCCAAAAAAAAAAAAACATTTTGAAGAATTATTCAAACAGCAAATGTCACCCCTTCACTTCTTGTCCCAACTCCCCTCATGTTTCAGAGTTCTCTACTCTTCACCTCTTGTGGGTATCTAATCTGCTCATTCCTGGTTTTTCAACTCCCTTTTATCTATTGTACCTTTCCTTTTCAATTGCTATGTTCCCAGAATTTAGCATAGTGCCTGGCAAATAGTAATCACTGAGCACTTAATAAATGCTTGTTCTATATGTCTATTTATCTGTCTTTGGAAGGCAATATTTTGTGAATAATTATGGTCAGGCATTCCTTTTCAAAGTCATTCTTTTTGCAAAAAATATTGCTTCCCATTGTTAGACTCATTAGCTGGTGCAAACCTTGAAAAGCTTCCAGGTATCTCTCAAGAAGTAATTTAAACTAAAGCTTAAATACATTGCTCCAAGTTAGTGTCAAATACAATGCAGATGTCAGCTGCAATATCTTTACAGTAATATCAGTTCATTCTCTTGCTAACTCTTAATACTATAACACAGCATAAAAGAAATTTAAGGTCCATTAAAAGCATCTAATGGGATGATTATATAAAAGCAATCCTACCATAGCAAAAGAAAATGCTGTTACTCATTGGAACACAACATGATCTGTTATTAAATTGTGTGTGATGGCAAACTAACTCCCAGCCACAATTCAGTACTGTACTTTCTTTCATTAAGGCTGGTTTTATGCTGAAGTTAAAGGTTAATGCAACTATTACTGACTTTCACATCTGAATTTATTGATTGACATGAAGATAAAGTTTGGTGAAATATATATACATATATATATATATATGCATATAAATATGCATATACCCACAATTCACTAATGAAATTGCATATCACTTTTTGCCCTTTCATTATTGTTATGAACCACAACTTAAAATAATTTATTAAACAGATAAAAACACATATCAGATTGGCCCTTCATACCTAAAGTAAAGAATGTTCATGCAATTTCCAGTATAATTCAAAAGAAATCACAGATTATAAGGATCAAAGAAAATACAGTTTTGGAGTAACTACAGAATAACATATTACCTAACCTCATTTTGCAGATAAGAAACTGAGCCTCAGGGAGGTTAAGTAATTTGCCCCAATTCATAAAAGTAATATGTCAGAGGCAGTATTTGAAACTAATTCCTCTGACTCCACACAAACCTTTATCCACCATTAAAAAAAAAATAAAGATTTAGTTCACTTTTACTATTCTACTCATGTATATCAGCAAACTGCTAATCATGTTAGTTATGTTAATCTGCTAGGACTTTTGCTCACATTTTGGTTTTACTATTAAGTATATATTTACAACTTGGGAAATCAAGGCTGTTTGGGCAAGGGTACTCAACAAGAATAGGTGACATTGACCATTTGTTTTCCTTGACCCTCAAAATCAGCAAAAACACAGATTATATTGAGATAAGGGGGATTTTTTTGGATAAAAAAATATCTTTCATGATGTGGCAGAAATAAAGGTCTAATGTCAAGCATATGTACTGTTATAATTCTTGAAGATGCTCTGTCCTTATCAGTGGCATAGCCCTTTTTGTAATCCCCTGACTCTGGAATTTTTTTTCTTGCCTTGATATAGTTTTCTAAAGCATGGAGGTGCAAGAGGGATGGGAGAATGAGAGCTAAAAAGAAAATCAGAATTTTTACTTTTTATAGTAGTATAAATCAGCAAAAGTCACAGCTATAAAAGTGTCACCTTTTTTCAGTGAATAATAATCCAGTATTAATCAAGACTTTAGTAACAGGTAAACATTATAGAATTCTCCAATGAAGGTCTCAAAATGAGGGCATATGATACAAACATGATCAGCAGCACAGTGAAAGAAAAGTGTTGGAACTAACACCTCCTGCCTGGGCTGGACTTTATGTCTGGACCACAACTTGAATACAAATCTAGAAAAGAAGGAATTGGCATTGAGGACTATATTCATAACTACATAGACTGCCAGGGATCTAGAACAGTATCTTAGTAGCTACCAAGCATTTATATTCTTTTGAATTTCATTTTTCTCTTTTGTAAATTGAATGATATGGAAATAGCGAGAAACACCATTTTGCATAATACTTTGATGACACACTGATAAAAAATACAAGAGAGATGGAAGGATTTTTATGTATTTATATAATGATATCCAGTTGTCAGGGCCAACTGTAGGCAAGATATTGAGGTAAAAGCAGCTTTGGCATGCATCCCACCTCTCCTCCTGTGGACTTCTCCCCCTTAGTCAGAACGAATGAGGTATTGTGAATGAATAGCTCTCTGAGATCATGAAAACCTGGATTCAAATCCTGCCAGTGGGGCATTTACTGACCTTGTGATCCTCAGCAATTGTCAGAACTTTTCACTGTTTCGGGAAACTAGCAGTTACAGAATTATTGCATATTTGTACTGGTAAAGAAACTTTCCTACATCAGATCCATACTATGTTTCTAAATAATTTGTGTATCATTATTTTATTATAAAAGTTAGTAAAGTACAAGCTTAAATGACTTTGAGGCACCCTTATGCTCTTGCAGAAAGGGGGAATCAAATACTTCTAGAATACATTCATGCTAGCTTTTTTTTTCCCCTAAGGCAATTGAGGTTAAGTGACTTCCCCAGGGTCACACAGCTAGGACAGGTTAAGTGTCTGAGGCCACATTTGAACTCAGGTCCTCCTGACTTCAGGGCTGGTGCTCTAGCCACTGTATCAACTAGCTGCCCCTACATTCATGCTATCTTAAAAATTATAGTCCAAGTGGAGAGCACAATTATGCACCTATCACTACAAGGGAAAGGATCATGGAAAGAGGAAAAAAAAAACAAAAAACAAACAAACAAACAAAAAACCACAAGCAAAAACTGAGCATGAGTATGAAGTTTTGGATTCATAATATTTTGGTTATTTTTATTATTTTTCTTTTCTGTTACTGATCTGCAGTAAGAGATAGAGGAAAAGGGACAAGGCTGGCATGGCTGGCATGGCTGGCATTGGCCATATGACCAAGCTAAAGCATCTCTGGCACTGCTTTCGCCTCACAAAATAACGTTAAGTGAAGTAATCAATTAATGTATTCAGTGCTGCCTTCATGGCTGGAAGAAGAAATGAAACTGCTGAGAAAACAGTACTGTATTCCTTATGAATAAATGGCCAGATATTTAAATTTGGCATTTTAATTATTTAAAATTATTTTCTTGGTCTTTTAATGAGTACCAGAACATATATATATATATATATATATATATATATATATATATATATATATTTCGGTTCCAAATATTTCTAATATGTATAATTCCTTATTAATAGACTTGATGGTACAGCAAGGATGCATGGCATTAGCCATTGCATCAGTTGCTCTATATGAATTGCTAGGGCAAATTAGATGCAAGGGAGGGAGTTCCCTCCACAACTCAACTAGGGTTTAGTTATAAGGAATAGTATTTTTACATGCATTTTAATTATTATTAATAATGTTAATTTACTTCTCAACAGCAGAAAACAAATTAAACTGGGATTGGATCAACTATCAACCCTGGTCTTAGAATTATGATTAAGAAGATATAATTATTAAAGGATATTTGGTAAGGAATGGACCTGAACCTCATTAAGGTCACTCCACACATTGTCCTTTCCCCACAAATTTTCAGACAGGGGAAGAATAGAGTAGTAGACTAGAGGAAAATTACATTTCTCTAGTGACTAGAAGAGGATTTGGGGAGTCGGTTACTTCTACTTTCCAATGTTTAGGAGTATCAAGGAGAGGGCTTTGTACAGAAGAAACTTAAAAGACTGCACTAAATACAAATATATATTTTGCAAAATATTCCTTTCCAATTTCTAGTCTGATTGATTCATTGCTGAGAATGGTATAAACAGCCATTTGATATGTAATTGATTGACTTTAGAAAGGAAAAGGACCTATGATAATTAGTTCCTTAGTAGTGGTGAAGATGAGATAAAAAATATATTTTAATTATTTCTCAAATGAAAACAATATCTAAATAAGTATATAGTATAGTAGGAATAGAAGATTAAGAAATTGGCTAAGTTTAGATCTGGAGGCATATTTCTGGAGAAAATGGATTAAATGGAAGGGGAAATTTCCTAAATTAGTAACAAATTGTAATGTTGGCATTCGGGGGGCAGAGTAGCTAGAAAGTCTGGCTTGAAGTCAGGAAGGCTCATTTTCCTGAGTTCAAATCTGGTCTCAAACATTTGCTAGTTGTGTGACCATGAGCAAGTTACTTTAACTTGTTTGCCTCAATTTTCTATAAAATGAGCTGGAAAAGTAAATGGCAAACCACACTATTAACTGACAAGAAATGGTGTCACAGAGAATCATATACAATTGAAACAAATGAATAATAACAACAACAAATTATTCTAAGCTTCTTTTAATGCACATATATGGGGAATATGTCCATTAAAAGAAGTGATAAACAAGTTTTTAAAATATTGGGAAAAGTTAAATTAACACCAACTACAGTAGAAATGTTTCAATACTATGATGATTCTGTTCTCCTCTATGAAAAAAACACACAAACACTATACTTTGATCAAAAATATTATAGTACTTTCCACTGCTTATCCTTGATCTATTTCTTTGTTTATTTAGAGAAATTTTTGATCATTCTACACTAATTGTGTAATTTTGCTCAAGTTATGATATTCAACTTCTTATTGAATATCAACAATATAATAACTTTTCAAACTCTGGAAAGGAAATGTAATGCTGTACTTGTTGTTAAAAACTCAGAAATCATTTTTAGTACTCAGGATTAATTTTCTCGGTTGTCTCGAATGCTGTCAAAAGATTTGATTATATCATCTTTTTCAAACATAGCTCAGTAAAATACGCATTTCCACAATCAAGATGAAGATATTATTTTATTATAAAAGTTTTTCTCATGATTTCAGTATCAGAGCAAAAATCTCTAAGAGGTTTGTCGCATGTTGCAAAAGATGGCATTTTACCAAAGATATAAAAAAATACGTATTGCTTTGCACAACAGTTGGGATTTATACTAAAACGTGACTTTAAATCACTCTCTTCCTTAACAATTTCCATGTCTTTAAATGGACTGTTTGCCAGAATCAAAGGGATTGCCTTTACATTAGTTGAAAGACTCCATATTTTATACTGACATGGCAAAGTTCTAAAACACTTATTTCCTGATGGTAAGATATACCCTCCTACCTGCATTTCTCCAGATCATTAAACAAAGGAATCAAAACTATGTAGAAACACAATTTCTGAAATGCAAGAAATTGAATTGTGATTGGTGTATACAGTGTATATATGGTTCTTTTAAAATGATTACACAATGACAAAATATTTTATTACTCCAACTATGGTATTTTTCAAAGATGTATTTATCCTGGAATACAACTGAAAATAAATGCTATAGTTTTGTATTGAGCAAGCTCTTAGACCTCTATATTTCTGTGTGTACTCTAAGGAAACAGAATAATCATTTAATTAAAAATGTGTAGATATTATTACCACATAAAATATAATGAGATCCTTATGTATGACTAGATGACTCAAAAAAGGAAAACTTCAAATTAGTCTGAAGTGTGTTAATAGGAACCATTTTACCATTCAATTTGCATTCATTTTCTGAGATTAATCCTGAATACAAGAAGCTTGCTTTCTCAGGCATAGACATTGTGACCACAAATAACTCAATTGACCTTTTAAAGACTTGCTTCTGAAATGAGGAGTTGAAGAATTGCTTTCAATGAAATAATGTTAATTGTAGTTATTAATGGATAAATGAAGAAGAAAAAACAATCTCATTGCTAAATATACAGCAAATGTGCAAGAATATTTATAAAATTGGCTGCCGAGCTCATGCTCCGATATAGTTCCTTATAACTTCTCCTCCATAAAATTTCCAGTTTCACAGTGTATGCAAAACTGAAATACATTTTCCAGGCATTAAAATGTCGACATACAGTTAATTTACTTTCTTGTTAAGTCTTAAAATATATTAAATACAGGATTTGCAATATGAGCAGCTTTGAGAGAGCATTTACAGTGTAACAGTTCCAGGCTAAGTTCACCATAAAACATTATATTTTGGTGGTTCACTGTTAAATATTGATATTTTAAATGAGAATGTTAATAAAATGCCATGGGGAAAGAATGGAGAAATGGGAAAAATTACTGGAAAATTTTTCCAAAAATATAGCAAAAGCATGCCCTATATAACCTAAAAATGCCAAGGGAGAATGTTACAATTCACATTTCTTCCTTAGTCTAAGCTTGAAAGATCAGATATTCAAGGAAGTAATTATGCTTATTTAGAGCAAAATTTTTCTTCAAAGATATGAAAAAACCAAAGGGCAGTTTAAAAAAATAGCAATACATTCACTAATAGGCAACTGAAAGCATATTCCTTCCTTTCCACAAAACCAAACTAAGTTCAGTAATGTCCCTGCCCCGAAGAATTTATTCAGGCATAATGGAAAATGGCTTCCTTCTCATACTACTAGAATGCTCGCATGTGGTTGTAGAGTATTAATGACTCAGCTTCAACTTCTTCCCATTCCTCCCAGCCATAGCATCTATTCCAGTATCTTTGATTCCTTAAAAGAAATTATATTTCTACCAGTTTATGCTTTTTTCCATCTAAATCACCTTCAAAAAATTGCTCATAACTGATGAATCCTTTCTCAGTTTCCTCTGACAGCGTATGCATTCAGAGTTTAGTTTTTTTTTAACATTTTGCTTCTTTTCATATTCTAGCTAAGTGTTATTTTATAAAATATTGGTGAGAGCATTGATTTTGAGAAGTTAGAATAATATATCTGCTATTTACTGCTTATATGACAATGTCTAGTTAGATAGATAGACAAACAGAGCACTTATTAGATACTTTCTATGTGAATAATTAGATCTCTTTTTCTGGATGTTAGAGTGTTTAAAAGCTAAGATCTTGTAGTAATGTTTTCTATAAGTAAAAATAATAAAAAAAAATGAGACTATATTGGGAGGTAAGGACCCCCTCAAAATTTACTTGAAACATTTAACTTTAATAAAATAAATAATATCATTAACAAGCTATTCAAAGTACTAAATAAGTTTGATTTTAACAAGTATTTGCATAGTTTATCTCTATTTCTATTTAAGAGGAAAATAACTAATATTTCTTTTTAATCCTCCAAAATATTTTCTTGATAGTTTTTTTTTTGATAATAAGTTAAGAGGTCTTTATTTAATCTGAACTAGTTTATCCATTCTCAGTACTCAGCATCCACTAACATGAGTTCTATTTTTTAAAAGCAAAGCAAAAATAGATAATAACCTTTGAGACTTTTCTCTTGTATAATAAATGTGTTCCATGTGGAGGAAAAAAAGTTGGATGATAATTAAGTCTAAATTACATGCACGTTTATACTTGATAGCTGGACTTGATTCTTAATTCAATGGGTCTACTCTTGGCCCACACATAGCATTTGCTCAACCATTTGACAGCTTATTTCTTTTACTAAGATAAAGTTACATTTATTTTACAAGGTCAAATTTCTAGGGAACTGTACAGATCAAATTGGTTTGGCATCAAATTCAAGAAACTAGCATGCTGTGTTAAACTGCATTACTAAAATTCATACAACACTTGTGATGTTATGGATGCCCTATACACTGCACTAGTCAAAGTAGATCACAGTCATTAAAGCTTTGAAGTGAATTACTCTTAACAAGAAGTGAGAGGCAAAAAAAAAAAATTGCCACTGAATATTGCAGAATACAATTTATTTTCTTTAAGTCAAGTTTCATTATGTTTGCCCATAAAACAATAAAGTATTTTCCTTTTAAATCCATATATATGACTTTTCCTCCTTTTGTGCTTTCATTTTTGTCATTTTTTTTGGTCTCATGTTTATCTTTTTATCTCACTATTTTGAAATTACCACTACATAAGAGATATCAGGATACATCTATGAATGGGTGAATTGATGTTTGTATGCTTATATGAATATGCATTAATTTATGCATTTCCATATTTGAAGGTATTCAATTAATCTGCAAGGTTATTTTTATTATGTACAATCCTTTAAGTTAGAATGGAAGAGTTTTTGGTGACACATGTAAGATAACAGATAGAATACTGGAATGAGAGTCAGTAAACATAGCTTTGAGACTTGTCTTTGGAACAGAATACCTATGTAACCTTGTATAGGTGATTACTTGTCAATAAAATGATAGAATCAGCTAAGATATTTGATAAAGTCTATTCCACACTTAACATGCCATAAAATAAAATGGCACATTTTTGGCTACTTGTCAAAATAGCAAAGAAAAACTTTGGTAAGAAAATCACATTGAAGTAACTTGTTATGCTTTTTTTCCTTATTGTACAAATAATATTTGTTCCATTATACAGATAAACACTATTGGAGAGGTTAATTATTTATAAGTATCTGAAAGATTCTTTGAACCAGCAAAATTATTCATTAAAAATGCAAAAAAGATAAAGAAGAAATACTAATTAAATAAAAACATGTTGGGGACTAATATACACTTAGTAAGGGAGATAGAGCCAAGAAAACTGAGTGCAAAAAGGAAATAGCTTGAGATCTCCCCCAAATCCCTCCAAATACAGAATCCAGATAAAGACTTTTCCAGTGAAGCACTTTTCCAACCCAAAACAACCCAGAAAGAAAGCAGGACAAATCCATTGCACCAGAATAAGAGTTTGGAGTGCCAATAGAGGCAATGTCATTGTAAACCAGGTCATAGTAAACTAGGAGAGGGGTGGCAACAATGGCAATTTTCAGACCTCTTAGTCCACAGAAACACCAAATACAACTTAGAAGATCAGAAGGGAAGGACTGACACACAGTCTAGCACAGACAGCCCCAGCACAACAAAAGCAGGAACAGGACTTGAGAGCCACCAAGTAGGCCCAAAGAAGGTAAAGGTGTCAAACAACTAGTCTGAAGTTTAGAGGGGATTTCTTTGTTTGCACTGAGGCAGGATGCCATTGCTTTGCACCCACTTGGATCCTGCTGTTTCTTGGCAATCCCAGTGTAAAGAGAGCACTAGCACACTAGAGCTTGCAGTCAGAATGGAGTGTGAGCCCTTCTTATAGTCCTAGGGCAGAAAAAGAGTGCTTATGGTCACTCACAGAGCAGAGAACAGGAAGAAGGGATATCATGAGGAACATGTGTGATGCAAAAAGTAAGTGCCCTGGTTACATGGTAAGAGAAAAGAGATTACAGAAAATCAGCATGAGTATCCCACAGGAGATAAATAAGGAAGGTCCCCAGAGCCCTGAGTGGATGTAAAAGAGATGATACATATAAGAGCTGCACAGAATGGGGAGATGAGAGATGAACTGCCATTTGCATTGTTGGAGGAGATGTCCAGCAATGAAATCATAGATGCCAAAGATAAATTCATGCTTCAAGGTTGACCAACAATCCTGAAAGTCAGCAGGTGGCTGACATTTTAAAATCTTGGAGAATACGGCAAGGACTAAGTAAAGACAGGGTATATTTGGGGGGGGGGTAATGACTTTATCTTTGATTCATAGAAAAATTCTAAAGGCAGGACTATATTGCATTTAAAAGAATCTGATTGCTTAACAAGTTCTATCAGTCTCACTATGCTTCCTTTTTTGACAGGGCTACTGGGATCAGATAGAGTTTAACTAAATTTTAGTAAAGTATTTGATAAAGTATTTCTTACCATTGCTGTGGAAATGATGGAGAGGTGTAAGGGGAGATTGGAGTTTGAATAGCTGAAGACAGGGGAGTGTGAAGGATTCATTGTCCACTGCCAGTGGAATGCACCAAAATATATGCATGACCCTGTATGTTTCCCATATTTAGATAAAGACATGCTCTTTAAAATGCAGTTGAGACAAAATCTAGCAGTGTCGTCATACTCAATGATAGAGTCAGAAATTCTGGACTATATGTTTGAAATGACCCAGTGGTCCTCAAACTTTTTAAATAGGGGGCCAGTTAACTGTCCCTCAGACTGTTGGAGGGCCCAACTATGGTAAAAACAAAAGCTCACACTCTGTCTCTGCCTCTGGCCCTCAGCCCATTTGCCATAAGCTGGCGGGCCGCATAAATGTCCTCAGTGGGCTTCATCTGGCCCACGGGACTTAGTTTGAGAACCCCTGGACCACTAGACCATTGAGCTGAATCAAGTTGCAATATATTAGGGATATATATCAAGGTCAATACTGTGGTTCAAAAAATCAATTTCACTAAAACAAGAAGGGAGGAACAGAGATGAGATTAAACTGAATCACAAAATTTCAGATTTGAAAAGGTCCTCATTATCTAAACCCCAAAACAAGTCTTCACAATGACACTTCAAACTAGTGTCCCTCTGCCTTTGCTTGAAAACTTCTTGGGAGCGAGTACCCAATTGGAAGCAGTCATTTCTTTGAAAAAATCTGGGGGGTTTAGTGGTTTGCAAAGTCCAAAAGTGTTGCATTATCCAGAAAAATTAATATCATCTTGGCTGCATTGAGAGATGTGGTCCTACTCCCACTGTGATCTGCCAGGCCAACCTGTGTCATGGAATTATTTGAAGCCTTAGCCATGCTTGACCTGGTGAAAAGGGCAGAGTGAATAGAGTCCAGGAGAGCACTCTGAAAATTATCTGGTAGGCTGTCCTCACTCACAATGGTCCAGCAAGGGAAACTAGAAGCCATATGTAGGAAAGTGGCCAAGAAACCTTCAGGTTTGGGGGCAGGATGGGCTGTATAAGATGGCATTGCTTTTGGAGGTAATGGATCCCCTACACTGGGAATCTTTAAATGAAGGGTACAGTTATAAATGAAAATGTACTCAGTAGTATTTGGACTAGGTGATCATTAAATCATTCCACAGACAAGAGATTATGAAATGATTGGTTAGTGCTAAGCACTGGGTTCTAAAGAATCCCCAGTCTGCCCTTGAGGATTCCATATCTTCCTAGATTTCCTCTTAGGTTCCTCACCTAGCCACATTTGGGATACAGAGGGCTGACACAGATGAAGATGGTTGGTCCTCAATAATCAAGGAAGCGAGGTATCCCCACACCTGTCTTCTCTTCACTTCTCTCACTAGGAGGACTGCCACTTCTCATGGCTTTATACCTAAAATGACTCATCTTACAAGAATTAACTACCAATGGAAACATTAAAATAGCCTTCCCCTTTCCCCCGACAGGACAAAAAACAAATCCATCAAAATCGGAAGGGAAGCAGAAAGTTGGGTGAGAGAAGAGGGGCTGGAAAGACAGCCAGTTTTTTTTTTTTTTGTTTGTTTGTTTTTTTTTTGATAAACTTCTAAAATACATAGAACATTGATTCAAATTTACAAGGATAAAAGCCATTCTCCAATTGATCAACAATCAAAGGATATTTTCAAAAGACAATTTTGAGATGAAGAAAGTAAAGTCATTTCCAGTCATATAAAAATTATGTTAAGTCACAATTGATTAAAAATGCAAATTAAAACAACTCTGAGGTAACGGTTCACCCCTTTATAACAATAAATGTTGGAGGAAGATGTAGGCAAATGGAGACACTAATGCATTGTTAGTGGAGTTGTGAAATGATGCAAACCATTCTGAAAAGCAAAATGGAACTATTTTTGATAGTCCAAAGGACTATCAAACTGCATACCCTTTGACCAAGTAGTGTCATTACTGGATCTGTATCCCAAGGAAATTATAAAGGAGGGAATAGGACTCACATGTGCAAAAATGTTTGTAGTGGAACTGTTTGTAGTGGGAAGAAACCAGAAACTGAGTAGATGCCCACCAGTTGGAGAATGGCTGGATATATTATGGAATATGAATGTTATGGAATATTACTGTTCTATAAGAAACAATCATGAGAATGATTTTAGAGAGGCTTGGAGAGACTTACATGAACTGATACTAATTGAAATGAGTGGAACCAGGAGATCATTGTACACAGCAACAACAAGATTATATAATGATCCATTCTGATTCCAACTATGAGATGATTGATGCCAGTTCCAATGATCTTGTGATGAAGAGAGTGTGGGAACTGAATGGGGATCACAACATAACATTTTCACTCTATTTGATGTTGTTCACTGCATTTTGTTTTCTTATTTTCTTTCCTTTTTGATCTGATTTTTCTTGTGCAGGAAGAGAATTGTATAAATACATAATTGTATAAATACATATTGCACTTAACATATATTTTAACATATTGACATATATTGGATTGTTTACCATTTAGGGGAGTGAATAGGGAGAAGGAAGAGAAAATCTGAAGCATAAGTTTATTCAAGGGCCAATGTTGAAAAATTATCCATGCATGTTTTGAAAATGAATTTTTTGAAATAAAAAAAAGAAAAATTCCTTAAAGCTTAGAGTTGATCAAATGGAAACTAATGCTTTTATGAGAAATCAAGAAGCAATAAAACAAAACCAAAAGATTTATAAGAGATACTTTTAAAATTATCAGACTACCTAAAAAGCATGATTTAAAAAAAAAAAGCCTAAACATCATCTTTTAAGAAAGCATGAAGGAAAATTGTCCAGATATTCCGGAACTAAAGAGTAAGATAGAAGTGAAAAGAATACACCAACACCTCCTGAAAAAGATGACTAGAAGAAAACTCCCAAGATAATAATAGCCAAGTTCTGTCACTCCCCATGTCAAGGAGAGAATATTGCAAGCATCTTGAAAGAAGCAATTCAAGTTTGGGGAGTCAGTCTATATTAAAGGATCAGAGGGCCTGAAAGATGATATTCCAGAGGGCAAATAAACAAAGATTACAAGCAAGAATCACCTACCCAACCAAAAAAATTAATATAATCCTAAAGGGAAAATAGATACTCAATGAAATAGAGAACTTGCTAGCATTCTTGTTGAAAAGAACAGGATTGAATAGAAAATTTGACTTTCAAATACAAGATTCCAGAGAAGCTTAAAAAGCTAAAAAATATATCATAAGGAATTTGATGAGGTTAAACTGTTTACATTCCTAAGTGGGAAGATGATACTCATGACACATTAAAAAAAAAAAAAAAAAAAAACTTTATCCTTATTAGGATAGTTAGAAGTGTGAGTTGAATATGAAGGGATATCTAAAAAAAATGAAATAAAGGGATGAGAGAATTATGTACTAAGATAAAATGAAAGGGAAAGATAGAATATGGTAAATTATCTCACATAAAGGAGGACAGTAACAGTTTTTTTAGCAAATAGAAAGGGGGAAAGGGAGTGACTAAATCTTTCATCAGTATTTGCTTAAAGAGGAAATAACACACACTATCACAATGCGCTTATTTTATCCTCTTCCAGAAGAGGATAAAATAAGCTCATTGTGATAGAAGGGAGGACAGATTATGAAGGGCTAGTCAGAAGCAAATACATAGAAAATTGAATTAAATTTGTAAAAATAAGAGCCATTCCTTAAATGATAAATGACGAAAAGACATGAACATTTTTCAGAGATGTAATCCTAATTATCTATAGTCAAATGGTAAAAGTAATTTTTAAAAGTGTATTTCTAGATAAATACAAATTAAAACAATTCTGGAGTGCTATACCACACTTATTAGGATTGTCTAGTAGGACAGAAAAGGAAAATGACAAATGTTGGAAGGAATATGGGGAAATGGGACATTAATTCACTTTGGGTGGAGTTATGAATTAGTTGACCATTGTGTAGAGTAATTTTCAGCTGTGTCCAAAGGGCTATAAAACCATTCATCTTTAGACATAGCAATACCACTGTTAGGTCAAGATCCCAAAACATGTTTTTTTGGAAAAAGAAAATGAATATAGAAGGAGAAAAAAAAAACATCTCTTTTCTAGGGACAAATAATTGAAAATTGAGGGGGTGCCCAACAACTGGTCAATGATTGAACAAAATATGGTAAGTGATTATGATGAAGTACTATTGTTTTATACAAAAGTGATGAGTAGGGTACTCTCAGAAAAACCTGGAAAAACTTTCATGAACTGATTCAAAAAGAAATGTATCATATCCAAAGAGGAATATTATAAGATGATCAGTTGTAAATGACTCAGCTATTCTCAGCAATACAATGATCCAAGATAACTCTGAAGAATGTATGCTGAAAAATATTGTCTATCACCAGAGGAAGAATTATCAGTGTATGAAAACACATCAAAGCAACAGACACACATATATAAACACATATGAACATATATATATATATATATATATATATATATATATATATATATATATATATATATATATATATATATGTTCTTTTTTTGGCTATGTTTTCTTTTACAACATTAATAACATGGAAGTATTTTGCATGATGAAACATGTATAGGCTGTATCTAATTGCTTGCTTTTTCAATGAGATGGGATGGGGAAGAAGTAGGTGAAAGAATCTGGAACTCAAAATTTTACAAGCAACTTTTAAAAAAATTACACGTAAATGAGAAAAATAAAATACTAAATAAATAAAAAATGTAATAAATATTTAATTGACAACAATATCTTTCTACAAATATATTACCATTATGGTAGACAATTCCACATAACAATAAAATTTAAGTAGCAAAATCAAAGATAAAAAGTTGGACACACACAAGATTTCTACAATCCAAAAACACTGAAAAAAGGAAATTGGACAAAATCTAAGTATGATTTGCCTTCTAAAGAAGCATGATAAAAGAAAAGTCAGTCAAGAAGCATATTAAGCAGCTAATATGTGAGAAGAGTTGTGATAAAAAGTCAAACTATCATGTCAGTAAATGTAAATAACAATAATTACAAAATGCCAATAAAAATAAAACTTAACTTGAACTCCCTAAATAACATAGTGATGATCTTTCTGAACTTCTATATTTAAAAACAAATATTTTGTTACTTCTGGGGACACCATTTACATAATAATAAAAAAATAGCTCTTTATTTAATTTCCAACAAACGAAAGACAAATAGAACAAAATAGTTAGTGGTTTCCACATAGGCAAGTTATTGGTTTCCACGTAGGCAAAAGTATGCATTTTCTGCAAACTTGAGCTTTAAAGTCAATATTAAAATATGTACTTGAAACAAAACAGAGGATCTTGAATAATTGTTCCTGAATATATCTGAGCTGATCATGACATTTGCCATAAACATCTATTAAACAAAAGAAAAAATAACAAATAAACCTTATGTGGCATTGGATTTGAGAACTAATTTAGAATCTGGGGTCTAAAATGACAGTGGCAATTAAGAAAAAATAACAAAACAAAATGAAAACAAATGTATTACATTAATTAATACTTTTTCACTGAAACACACATGTAAATAAAGAGAAAATAGCTTGCATATATAAATATAAACATATGTATGCAACGACAATAAGAACAACAAATCAATTTAAGATGAGTGGTTTAGAATCAAATAATGATTTAGAAAATTGATTATAAAATATATATTTTCCTCACAACCCCCTTTCAATGCTTAGAGGAATAGAACTAATGAGGCTGAATGTTGTCTATGTTGTCAGATATGATTGCTCTATTGGATGCTTTTCTTAATGGCTTTATTTTATCATAACTTATCTTATTAAAAAGTCATCAATAAAATTTATCAAAACATGGTAATATATCAGTGCAATCTCATCTGAAATCTTAACAGCAAAGCTACTGCTAGAATAAATATGACACTATATACCCTCACATTGGGGGGGGGGGGGAGAAAAACAACAACATTGAGACTTTTTAAAGGTGACTGTTAATAACATTACTTTTTAACATAAGAAGGTAAAATGGCAAGCAAAGATAACTTAAAATAAGTTTGTAAATGTCATAATTATATTTATAGTCAGATCTGTTATAAATCATACAGTTTACATTTTTATGAGTGATCTGGGAAACAAAGCTCAAAAAAATTATATTGTACATAGTATTATTATCACTAAATTTATAGTGGCTTAAAAGTAATAGATAAGGGTATTTTCTTATTAACATTAATACACATCTACACTCTACATTACTTTAAAGAGTAGGTTTCCTTCAATACAAATGTAGATCCTTTGTCAAGACTAAATTCTCATCTTGTAGATTGAATAAGTACTCTCAGTTTTAGCAAATCTGTTACCATCTCTTTTTTTGCACAAAATTTTCTTATTTATTGGCTAAAAGTTTGGGTTTTAAAAATATAAATATATTATTCTCAGTTGAAAATAATGAAATATGATGTACTTTATAATAAAAACAGTAATCAATAATTTTAACATAGTTGTTTTTCATTCAATATTCCTGGCCTCTTTTACTTCCCAAATACTTTAATCATTTTTTTCCATTTCCAGGGGAAATATTCATTTCAAACATAAGCCCAAAATTTGCCAAAAGATTATCCAGGATATATTTTTGGAGATTTCTTGATTAGTTCTACATTAAACTTTGTTCAGGACTTTGAATCCCATAATATACTTACCAAAGTTAATCTTGTGAACTTCTGGACCAATAGAAATAAACAAAAATTGTAATTTAATAAAAAGGTATAGTAACCAGAACTCTCTTTTGACAATAATGATACCCCTATCCTCTCATTCAAATATGTATGTCTTAATAAAGAAGATAAAATTTTTATTTGTAGAGGTTAAATTTTAACTAAAGATACTTTAAATCTAAAACTGACATCAGTAATATTTAAGGAAAATCACATGTTCTCCATAAAGAAGATAAAAATAATCATTGTATTGCATTCATTTATCCTCTTCACTGAATGTCAAGCTTCAATGGCAGCCTCAGTGGATAACATTTAAAATCAGCCAGAGGCCAATTCTGGTTCAATGTTTTGTTATTATTAATAATTAAGAATTACTGAAGGTTTATGATCCACTCAGATCCTATAATAAACATTCAATCAAACATAACATCCGTTGAGTTGACCAGGGAACTTATAAAATAGCTAAGTTATAAATCAGACAGATTTGAAGAAGGCTAAGACAATATAACATAGTGAATAGAATACCACATTTTATATTAGTAATAAATAGGTTAAATTATACATCAGACTCTTGCTACTTGCAGGAATGTTCCTATATTTGGGGACTTTAAAGTTCAGATATTAATTTTTTCTGGAAAAGTCACTTATTCATGTACTTTATTCTACTTTTATACTTTTTAATACTTTTACACTTTTTATACTTTTACTTTTATACATTTATACTTTATATAATGTATTTCTTATATGGGTTAAGAGAAAATTGCTATTTCTTTCCAATATAGACAAGGACATAAGTCTAAAGTTTTTTTTGTTTGTTTATTTATTTTCTGTTTTTGTTTTTGTTTTTTTTTAATCCAAGTGCTTTCATTTTTAGTGTTCCATACTTTCTTCCCTAAATATTCTTCCTAAGTTATTTACTCTCATTCATTCTAGATACATGACTCTTTTTGTTCTTTAGCAGACTTAGTCAACTTATAGCTAAAAGAAGAAAAGTAGGTAGAAGTAGTATCTAAAAGATGAAAATGACAAATTTTTAATTGCTTTGGAAAGTATAGAGAATCTGTGAAACTAATTTAATAGAATTTTCAACAGTATATTGGATAGGAAAAGAAAGAAAGAAAGAAAAGAAAGAAAGAAAGAAAGAAAGAAAGAAGAAAGAAAGAAAGAAAGAAAGAAAGAAAGAAAGAAAGAAAGAAAGAAAGAAAGAAAGAAAGGAAAGAAAGAAGAAAGAAAGAGAAAGAAAAGAAAGAAAGAAAGAAAGAAAGAAAGAAAGAAGAAGAAGGAAGGAAGAAGGAAGGAAGGAAGGAAGGAAGGAAGGAAGGAAGGAAGGAATGAAGGAAGGAAGGAAGGAAGGAAGGAAGGAAGGAAGGAAAAGGAAGGAAAGAAAGAAAGAAAGAAAGAAAGAAAGAAAGAAAGAAAGAAAGAAAGAAAAGAAAGAAAGAAAGAAAGAAAGAAAGAAAGAAAGAAAGAAAGAAAGAAAGAAAGAAAGAAAGAAAGAAAGAAAAGAAAGAAAGAAAGAAAGAAAGAAAGAAAGAAAGAAAGAAAGAAAGAAAAAGAATGTATATGGATTAAATAGAAAGTTGAACATGATGCTGAAAGAGCTAAATATAAACATTTACTTGAAATAATCAAAATGAAAGAAGATAGAGGCTTGGATTACAGTTTTATCTTTGAAGTCAGAAAGTAGGACAGAAACTGGAGAATTTTGCCAAATTACATTGCAGTTTATCTGAAACTGCTTAGATATGACATGAAAAGTTGAATAAATGATAACCTTAGTAGTAAATAACTAGCTTTATGAAAGCAGGTATAGAAATATTTTAAGAAATGACAAACAAGTTAAAAATCCAGAAACATCTTTCATAGAATCTGAATTGTGGAATTTCAGTACTGGGAGCAGTTTTCAGAGATTACTTAACCCATTGTGCTTCTTCCTAATAAGACTATTTTAACTCTTCCTAAAATGTTTTTCATTCCTTTCTTCCCTAACCTTATAATCCCTGATGTTGTAGACAAGAAATGTATCTAAGGAGACGCAAAAATTAATTAAACCAAGCTACCTGGAAGACAAGGAAATAGGTGTGAAAAAGTAAGAAACTTCAGTTTCTTCACAAAGGAATAGTGTAATAGTAAATCTCATATTGCACAAAAAAGAATCTGCAGAACATAAGTAGAATAACTTGTAACAAGACTTGTAAACAAGCTTAATGAAAGCAGGTCATAGTTTTAGATTTGGAAGGAATCTTAAATATCTTCTTGTCCAACTCCTTCATTTTATAGGTAAGTAAACTGAGGCTCAGAGAGGTTAAGAGATTTACCCAGAATAATACAGGTAATCAATGACAGTTAGGATCTGAATCCCGAGTCTGACTTCAAAGCCAGTTTTTAAAATGTCATCATATATCTTGTTCCATTTAAATCTGTCTCTCTGAAGGTTGCTAAAGTGTCAAATCTAAGATAATTACATTCCACTGGTCCATCCTTTACCTTTTATTTTCTTCTGCAGAGAGAGCATTATGAAAATGTAACATTATTCCTACACCTGGTGTGCAACAATTCACTGATTCTTCTTTGATGGCTAAAACTACAATATAAGAATATAAAGAATTATTGAACTAGAGACCTGAGAAAATAAAAGCAACCCATATACCGATTACGGGATTTTTTTGTCATCTGATTAAGATCATAGGAAAGTCAAACAATATATAAGGATGCTCATGTTATCTTTATAAAGTCTTAGCATGCCTTAAATTGAATGAGTTATATATTTATAGCCAAAACTATGCTTACAAATGCTGTTAACTAATTTTAAAGGCACAAAAATACTAATTGAAACACACTGATTACTGAATAAACTTTTGAGATAGTGAATAACATGTAGCCTAAGTGAAGCATAAAGATTTGAATAAAAGAAAATAATAGAAAAATCATATTTGAAATTTGTCAATATTGGAAGTTTACGCAGTAATCTAGTATCTTGTCTTTCATTTCAGCCATGCCCACATGGACATTTTTACCCATACTTAAAAGACCTCTCTCATTATCACAGTCTAAGGTTCTTCACTCCACTCCCAAAAACTCACTTTAAATCCTAATAGTCCCTCCACTGCTTCTGTTATTAAGACTAAATTAATATATTTTTAAACTGCATCACTGTTAAAATTCTTGAAATTTAAAGACAGTGTTATTATTGTGAGACAATAGATAATTAAATGGAGAAATATACATTTTCATCATTAAAGAAAACTTTCCTGGTCAAAACGTGGAAACTCATTTATCATTTAGAGTTTTAAATATCATACTCAGATCAAACGCTGAGCCATCATCGGTTTTACTCATTGGTTATTATGATTGAAGGTGCAATGGGTCATTTGGGAATGAAAACCTAAAAGATACGATAGAATAACAATCACATTTTGAAATTAAATAGCATATGATGAGTAAGTGAGCAGACATAGTAGCTGGGAAAATAAAGGAAAATTGGATTTGCAAGAATTTAATCAGACCTGGAATAACTTTTCATTGCTGCTGATACATCCTCATTATTTAAAATGTTATAAAAGAATGAAATATAGGGCACTCTAGCAGCAGAATTGAAGATTGAAGTTAAAAATAATAAACTGATAAAGATCTATGATAATAATATAAAAATAACAGAGAAAAAGATCTGACTTGAAACAGACATTGAGCTAATTAGGTATGAAATAATTGAGTTTAGACAATATTGGAAGTGTGATAGGTAAATGTAAGATATACAACACAGGAACAAATGACTGGCAGTAGTTAGTGTGCAAGCCAAGGCTTAACCTCAATGCTCACACAAAGTTAAAAAAGTCAAAGAGGAAAAACACTGACTAATGTGATAAGGGAATATACACTAATATGCATTAATAAAAGAGACAATGTAACTGATTTAATAGGTTCTTTATCTCACAAATTACCACAGGTAAGCAGAAGATATACTCTTGGTTATTATATGCTCTCACAAATGGAACAAAAGGAGCATAACAATGTATTAGTAAGAGTCTGGGAAGGAAATATTTGTAGAAAGAAAGAAAGAAAGAAAGAAAGAAAGAAAGAAAGAAAGAAAGAAAGAAAGAAAGAAAGAAAGAAAGAAAGAAAGAAAGAAAGAAAGAAAGAAAGAAAGAAAGAAAGAAAGAAAGAAAGAAAGAAAGAAAGAAAGAAAGAAAGAAAGAAAGAAAGAAAGAAAGAAAGAAAGAAAGAAAGAAAGAAAGAAAGAAAGAAAGAAAGAAAGAAAGAAAGAAAGAAAGAAAGAAAGAAAGAAAGAAAGAAAGAAAGAAAGAAAGAAAGAAAGAAAAAGAAAGAAAGAAAGAAAGAAAGAAATGAAGAAATGAAGAAATGAAGAAAGAAAGAAAGAAAGAAAGAAAGAAAGAAAGAAAGAAAGAAAGAAAGAAAGAAATGAAGAAATGAAGAAAGAAAAAAGTAGAAAGAAAAAAGAAAGGAAACATAGCTTTAAAATTACAGTTTCTTCACTGATATTTATAAAGGAATAGAATTGTATAGACAATTAACAATTGATAGCTGAATATTTTAAACAAAATCTGATCTCCTCTAAGTAAGTGCAACATCCAATGATATAAATTACTATGACTTTCCATTAGTCAGAATATATTCCTTTTGTCTTTATCCTTCCCAAGGACCTAACCCTAATCCCAACCATTTATATTCTCAGGGTCTTCCTTGTTGTATTGACACTACATAGATACTAAAGCGGGGAAACAATCAGAGGTTTCAGTGAACATAAATTCTTTGATTAGATTGTCTAAGGTCAGAAAATTTAGTAGTAAATAACCTCAAAATTATATTCCCAGGCCCTCATGAAGTGAGAGTCCTCCTCTTATTGTAACATTCCTTCTCGCATTAATTGTTAACCAATCAGAGGTTAATTGCCACCCTCCAGAAAACCTATTCTTCCAAGGGAATATAAACTGGAGCCTACTATTAAGATTCAACTTTGTCATTCAACATTGTCACTGACCCATTTTAATGTTAATATGCTAACATTGTTAAATAAAATGATTAGTTATCCAGAAATTATTTTTGAATTTTTAAACACCACAATTATATCTAAATAGGTTATATATATATATATATATATATATATATATATATATATATATACATGTATATGTATAAAACTAAAAATTTCACCTGTAATATCGATATTCATTACAACATGGTAATTATTTATAGTTTTCAAAGGATTCTGACAAAATGAAAGTTCCAGGAAAGCTAGCATAGATTTGGTTATGGACTGTATTTAAACTTTAAACAAAAGTCCTATCACCAGGAAAGTGATTAGCTAGGGCTTAGAAGAAAATATTTAGCTGGTCACAGCAACCATAAAAGACATATTCTAAGGCATGTATGTCTAGGCCAATTTAATTCTGAGTACAACAATTTGATAGGGCAAAGTCAAGGTGGCACATTAAGGGTAGCCACCCTAATGAACTCTCCCAACATTCCTCTACAAACAACTTTAAAATAGAGACAAAAATTAAATTTTGGAGAGACATAGATAACAAAACATCAGAGTGAGCTATGTTTCACGACTAAGAAACGTAGGATATAAGAAGTTTGTATCACTTGAAGGAAAATCTGTCCAGTACAAGTAGTACCAGCAGCAACAGTTTGAGAAGCTCTCAACTTACAAATGGTATGGGAGACAGAAAAGTGGACAAAAAGAGATTGTTGTCATTGGTGAACTGGCAACTCTATCACATATTCCCAGTTCTGGGTTGAACTTCCATTGAAGCAAGGGGCATTGATAGTCAACCACAAAGCAACAAAGGCCCTGGTCAAAGTTGTAAGAAAAGGAGGAATACTAATACATGCACCTTGAAGAACTAGAGGCCATTCCTGAATGAAGAGCACAGAACATGGCAGGAGATCAATGAAGTATCAAGGAAAAAAGGCCATATAGTGATGCAAAGGGTAAATAGAAACTGAAAGAATCATGATCATCTATTAAAAGAGATCTCCAAATTAAAAAAAAAAAAAAAAAAAAAAAAAAAAAAAAAAAGGAATTTTATAGCCAAATTCCAAAGCTTCCTGGTCAAAAAGAAAATACATTAAGCAACCAGAAATAAATAATTTAAATATATTGAAGCCACACTCAGGATAACACAAGAATCAAAAGCTTCTATTTTAAAGGATCAGAGGGCTTAGAGTATGATATTCTGGAGGGCAAAGGAGGACAAATAGACAACTTTCAAGCATTCTTGATGAAAATACTAGAGTTGAATAGAAAATGTGACATTCAAACCCAAAATAATTCAAAGGAAGCATAAAAGGTAAACATTAAAGATTAATCAAAAGATACTCAATGAAGCTAAATTGTTTACATTCTTATGTGGGAAAATGATACATGGAATTCCTATGAACTTTATAATTATTATGACAGTTAAAATAATTTTTCACAGACAAAGGACATTGGGTATAAATCAATTATGTTGGAATGATCTAAAAAAAGAAACTGAAGTGTTGAAAAAGAGGTTTGCACTATAGGGAAAGAGAGATGATAGGGGACATTTTCTTACATAAAAGGGGCACATGAGGAAGAGCTTTTATATAGGTGGAGAAAATGGAGAGGATGGTAGGCAATGTTTGAAAAACACTCTTCAGAATTAGTTCAAAGAGGGAAGAATATATGTATGCATACTCAGTTGTGTATAGAAATGTAACTTATCCAATACTGAAATAGGAGGAAAGGGAATAAATAATACTGGGAGGAGGAAGTGTGAAAAAGGAATAGTGAGTTAAGGGAGGCAATTGTCAGAAACAAAACAGACTTTTGAGCAGGAATGGAATGACAAAGAAACAGGCAGAAAGAGACTGAGAGGAAGAGAAAGAGAAAGAAAAATAAACAAAAGAGTGAAATGCAGTCAGTATTCATAACTGAATTTGAATAGGATGAATTCACCCATAAAATGCAAACAAATAGCAGAACTGAAAAGAAAGCAGAATTCAACAATATAATGTGTACAAGAGATGAGATTGGAGGGGCAGCTAGGTGGTAAAGAGAATACAGCACCAGCCCTGAAATCAGGAGTTCAAATTTGGCCTCAGACACTTAATACCTCCTAGGCTGTGTGACCCTGGGCAAGTCATTTAACCCCAATTGCTTCAGCAAAAACCAAAAAAAAAAAAAAAAAAAAAAAAAAAAAAAAAAAAAAAAAAAAAAAAAGGAGATGCAATTGAACAGGATATAGAGTTTAAATAGAGGACTAGACTAATATGTCATGCTTTAGCTGAAGTAAAAGACTTGGGTAGCATGATCTCAGAGAAAGCAAAAGCTAAAATAGACCTACTTAAAAGAGATCAACAGGGAAACAATATTTTGAAAAAAATTGCCATAGTGAAATATCAAAAAAAATTTAGTTTCTCTGATAAAGATTTAATTTCTAAAATATATATTGTCTATCACTGAGGCAGATTCACACAAAAACATAGAGCCATTTCCCAAATGTAAAATGAGTCAAAGCATAAAACAAGTTTTCAGAGAAAGCAAAGTTATATTTAATCATATAAAATGTTCTAAGTCACTATTGACAGTTTTGCAAATTAAAACAATTCTGAGATAACACATTATATCAATCAAAAATGACATATACTTTAGGGAATGATGGGAATAGTTACACTAATGAACTGCTGGTAGAGTAGTTGGTGGAACTGATTTCATTAATCTGGAGGACAACTTGCAATTAAGACCAAAGTACTATAAAAGTCCATACCTTTGAATAACAATAGCATTACTAGATCTGTATCCCAAAGAGGTCAAAGAAAAAAAAAGGGGACATATATGTATAAAATATTTGTACCAGTGAATTAGGGGAACAAATTAGAGTATGACAAAATTATAAAAAATGAATTTTTTTTGATAATTAAGAACATTAATTAATTCAATTGTCTCTCAGTTATTTCAGAGGTCTCCTGATGAAGAATAGTACCAACCCTCCTTCTGACAGAGTTGATGATCTAAGACTATGTACAATGAAAACACATTTTTGGTTTTTGATCTGATTATGAGTAATTGTTATTAGAGTTTTGTTTTCCTTTTTTATGTAGGGAGAAAAATAATATGAAATTGAGAAGTTGCTCTCATTAGTTGGGAAATGACTGAATTAGTTGTGATATAAGATTGTGATGGGATACCATTATATTATAAAAAATGACAAAAGGTGTTGTTTTAAAAAAGAAAAGACAAAACCTATATGTGTTCATGCAAAGTGGGACATCATTGTACACATTAATGAAATATAATGATGATCAATTGAAAACTATTTCACTACTTTGGTCCAATAAAATTATCTAAAACGACTCTTAAGGACTCATAATGAAAAAAAAAAAAAAAAAGTTCTTCACCTCTGCAGAGAGAATACATGTACTCTGTGTGAAAAATGAATTTTCTCCCTTTCGTTACTTGTTTTTTGAGATACATAATATACATATGATATGAATAAATAATATTATGTGGGAAAGTTTTATATTATTTTACAGGTAACCTTTTCATAACTGCTTGCCTTCTCAATGCATGAGGAAGGTTGCAGAAAGGAAGAGAGAATCTGGGGCTCAAAATTTAACAAGAAAAAATGTTAAAAATAAATAAATGTATATAGATTTTAAGTTAGAAAATAAATTATTGAAACTAAAGTGATCAAATAAAGAGTAAAACATATGCATATTTCTAACACAATGCTAAAGAAGTGGAAATAAAATGGTACCCATCAATTGGGAAATGGCTAAAGAAACTATAGTATATGAATGTGGTAAAAGAGTACTGTTCTGTAATTTACATACAAAAAGAATTCAAATGAAAACTGAAAAAAGTAATATGAACTAATACAGAGTGAATCAGGAAAACAAATTAAAGTATAACAAAATTTCAAAAATGAAGTATTTTGAAAGTCTTAAAAAATCTTTAATTAATGTAATGTCTCACCATTTTTTTCAACTGGTTGGTGAGGAAGAACATTTTCTGACAGTTGATGGATTAAGAATATGTACACTGAGGACACATTTTTGGAATAGCTAATATGGGATTTGCTAATGATCCATATTATGGATGTGTATTACAAGAGTTTTGTTTTCTTTTTTTAAGTGAAGAGGGGAGAAAATCAAACACTTTGATATTTTTAAGGACATTGATAAAAAGAATTTTGAAAATGTCTTATTGAGGATAATTATATGACATTTGAAGTTTGATTAAAGAAACTTGGAATATTTGATGTAGAAAACATAAGTATCAGGGGGATATGTTCTTCAAATATTTGAAGTGATGTCATATAGTAGAGAGATTAGACATATTCAGTTTGACAGAGGATAGAACTCAGAATAATGAATAAAATTGGAATATGCTAAATGTAAACTTATTATAAGGGGGAAAGAATTCTAAAAACTTAAAACTATGCAAGAGTGTAATAGGCTGCCTCATGAGGCAATGCTCCCCTCATCTCAATGAACATATTCAAAAAAAAAAAAAATCTGAAGGATTACATATTGGGTATTTCGCGTGGTGAGGTTGATTGATTTTCACTATGGGTTAAACTAGATGGACATTACAGGTCATTCTAATTCTGAAATTCCGTGGAATTATAATCATGGTCAACAGACATAGAACCAATTAATGAAGCATAATATGTAAGGCATGACTTAGGCACAGTTTTCCCTTTTCCCAATTCTGGGCTCATGTATATTAGGTCTGATTCTAGGAGAAACCAAAGGGCCAATATTTCTTTTTGATTTATTAATCATAATCAGAGTTTATTATGAGAAAATCACCAAACTTAATTCATACCTAGCTTTCCAAAGATATAGATGAAAGGATGCTACTACTCTAATAAGCACACTTAAATGGAAGAGACGAATTGAGAATGGGACCACTCTTTTCCCCCCACACAGAAAATGTAGAAAACCAAAAAAAGGATTCGCTAAAAAGACAGGAAATTCAATGTTCTTTAAGGACAAAAAAAGAACCCATAAAATGTTAACAGAAACAGATAAATCAGAAAAAGTAGTACATACTAGAAAGAAATGAATTTGATAGTGAAATCATTGACATTCTGAAGAATTCCTACCTCATTCTTAAAATTTTATGCCAATTCATCATTTTAATCTATGGTGTAACTAATTTTTTTTTCCCAGAAGTTAAACATGATTTGGGGAAGTTGAAGAAACTTTTTTCTTCTCATCATACTTGTATTACTTGAATAATTCACAGTTGTGTCATTGGGCATGGCATGGTTCTCATTCTTATTAATGACTTTTCATGCCATCCATTTTTTTTTTCTTGTAGAGACTATGGGAACATAATCTTCTTTCTTTCTTTCTTTCTTTCTTTCTTCCTTCCTTCCTTTCTTTCTTCCTTCCTTCCTTCATTTCTTCCTTCCTTTCTTCCTTCCTTCCTTCATTTCTTCCTTCCTTCCTTCATTTCTTCCTTCCTTCCTTCATTTCTTCCTTCCTTCCTTCCTTCCTTTCTTTCTTTCTTTCTTTCTTTCTTTCTTTCTTTCTTTCTTTCTTTCTTTCTTTCTTTCTTTCTTTCTTTCTTTCTTTCTTTCTTTCTTTCTTTCTTCTCTTTCTTTCTTTCTTTCTTTCTTTCTTTCTTTCTTTCTTTCTTTCTTTCTTTCTTTCTTTCTTTCTTTCTTTCTTTCTTTCTTCAAAAAACATATTGCTAAAGAATGTCTCTCCCATAAGGGATTTGACTTCTGAATTTGGAATTTCCTTCTAGGTAACTTCTAATGTTTTTGCTAAACCAAGAATATAGATTTTAAGCTTAGAGACTTAGATTGTGAGATCAGGCTGCCTAAGAAAACTAATTTTTCTGGTAAGGTCACTAAATTTCAGAACTCTTTGATGTAGTAATTCACAGGGCAATATTTCAGATCTTCCTTTCTGGACAGAAAATAGGTTCTGAGATCACACAACCAAGGAAATCAAAACATCCCCTTCCTCTGCAAAAGAAGTTGAGATTTAAAGTTCCTCTTCATTCCCTGACCTAAACAAATATAGGCAATATTCCTCTGAAAAGGGAAAAGGCAGAATGTGGTTTGGCTGAAGTTTTTATCAGTAGGCACAGAATGGTGATTCCTCATACCATATTATATCCTTCTGAATTGCTGTAAACTAAGCATTTTGTGAGATAATCAGTAGTTTTCAGTGACCTCTCAAAAAAGGCAGCCATAGGCATAAACACATGCTAGCATGTCTTTAGGAGATGTGTTCATAAATTGAACAAGTAAAATTTATTTTATCATCACTACATACATTTTAAATTACTATTTTTTCTATATGCAACAACATATAGAATTGGAAATTGGAAATTTGGAATTTGGAATTAGAATTGAATTGCAATTGGAAAAAAGTCATAAAACTGATTAAAGTATATATGATGCAGAATTAAACTTATTTGATTTAAGCAAAAATTTTGATATTATACATGGGAAGGAAAGTGGAAGTTTCAAATATATTATACAAAAAATAAATGAATGAACTTAGCCCATGCATAATGGGCATAAGTAATGAAATCTAAGTACATGACTTATGTCATATCAAATAGGGAAAAGAAAAATGGAACTGGTGTTAATAATTTGCTTCAGAATTACTTATAAAGAAGCAAATCATTTCTCATGAACAATCTGAATAATTTACAATAATAACATAGTAGGTATCAAACCTTTCATTTCTTGCACTCTCATGATGTGGCCTTATTTATCAGCTGTTCCTCCACACACTTAGGAATGACATTTTGACCATGTCGAGGTTAAAGATTAAGGTACATGATCATTAGATTTGATCCTGTAGAAATCCTAAAGTGGAATAAAATATAATAAATACATCAAAGTTTTTCATGTTCTTTAAATAACTCTCTTCAAATCATTGGTTCAGAGAAGTTGCTGATATGTATTGATAGAAGGCATTCCCTCACCAAGGAGTTTTCTATACCAATTAAATCATAGATCATTCCTTTTTATTCAGGTCTTTAGCTATAGTTCCACCTTCAAAACAAACCAATGCAATTCCTCTTTAATTTTGTTGCCTTCCCTTTGATTCTGAACCCCCCCATTTATGTTTTACATATGTTGTTTGAATGTAGTTGTTTGTCCCCACAACAGGGAGAGGGGACTGCTTTTGTTTGTTTTGTTTTGCTATGTTTTCTTTGTTTTTGTTTGTTTTGTTTTGGACATATGTGTATATGTGGTGTTTTTTTTTTTCTTTTCTTTGTTCCCCTAGCACTTAACACTTTGCCTAGCACATAGGAGGCACCTAGTTAATGGCAATTGATTTTCTTTATCTTTATTTTATTTTAAAGACAATGAGGAACTAGCAAACTACTTTAAAAAGGAGACTGTGATGATCACACCTCACAAGATTATTTTTACAGCTGTATAAAGTATGGGTCATAAAAAGATAATATTGAAAATACAGAGACCAGATTGGAAGGTAACAAAAGAGTAATCCAAGGAGGTGACATTTAGATAGTAATTATAACTTAGCTTTATCTGGGGCTTTAAGGTTTGCAATGTGCTTCACAAAATAAAATAGGGAATATTATCCTCATTTTACAGTAGTCTGAGGCAGAGTTAAAATGATTTTACCTAAGATCAGGAAACTAGCAAGAATATGAGACAGGATAATACTTTGACCAGAGCAGGGAGCTCAGGTCAAGAAGGAGCATGCAGAGACTTTCAGATGACTGAAAAAAAAAGCTGGATCCAGCAGCAGATCCTAGAGCTCCTACTTAGGGAAAGTATGCAATTGTGTTCCTGGGTGTAGTCAAGAGCTTGAAAAGCTTGAAAAGAACAGGATCAGACTTCAGATATTTTTCTACTTTGCATTAAATTTTTATAAGCCTTTGCATCTATTTTAACATATTATCTTCCCGTAATTTTATGCCCTTTGTTATTACATGGTAAGTATTTTGAATATCACATATTTTCTTCTTGAACCCAGTTAGTATTGCCATGTTAAAATGAATATAATAAAATAAATCAGCCATTTAGTACTCTGCATTCATACTTATCTCATTTTCACTAAACAGAAGCAGATTTACATTTTCATCTCTTCTCCAGGACCAAGCTTGGTCATTTTTTAATCGACTATTTTAATTTTAATCGAATACTTTTATTTCATTTCATTTTTAAAATTTTTTCATGCTGCTACATTCATTGAATGTATTATTTTCTTGATTCTGCTTACTTTGTTTAGGATCAATGCATTTGAGTATTCCCATGTTTTCCCAAACTCTTCATATTTATCTTTCATGTTTCAGTAATGTTATATTAAATTAATTTATCATAGCTTGTTGATCCATACCCCAATCAATGAATGCTTATTAGTTTTCCCTTAGTTCTTTGCTATCCCACACACATGAAAATACTCTTGTGAATATATATTTTTGACCTCCTTGAAGATCATATACCTCACAGGGAAATATAAGGATTAAATGACATAGACATTTTACTCATAGCTAATCATTCATAGTTTTTTTTTTAAATACATTTCTTTATATTATTTGCTCTTGTTAAGATTATTGTAGCTACTTAATACCTGTTAAATTATTGGTTAAAGATATTTCATAATATTATGATAACTCAATATTATTTTGACTAAGGATTAATATGTACTGTCTTCCATAGAAGATTGTTCTTTCTTAAAGGGGGGAGAGAAAGAAAGAGGGGGAACAGAAGAAAGAGAGAGAGAGAAAAAAAGAAAATGAGAGAAAGAGAGAGACAGAGACTGAGAGAGAGAAAAAGAAAGAGAGAGAAAGAAAGAGAGAGAAAAAAGAGAGAGAAAAAAGGAGAGATGGAGAGAGACAGAGAGAGAAAGAGAGACAGAGAGAGAGAAGAGACAGAGAGAGAGAGACAGAGAGAGACAGAGAAAGACAGAGAAAGAGAAAGAGAGGCAGAGAGAGAGAGAGACAGAGAGAGAGACAGAGAAAGAGAAAGAGAGGCAGAGAGAGAGAGAGACAGAGAGAGAGAGACAAAAAAGAGAGACAGAGAGAGAAAAAAAAGAGAGACAGAGAGAGAAAGAGAGAGAAAGAGAAAGACAGAGAGAGAAAGAGAAAGAGGGACAGAGAGAGAGAAAAAAGAGAGACAGAGAGAGAAAAAAAGAGAGACAGAGAGAGAAAGAGAAAGACAGAGAGAGAAAGAGAAAGAGGGACAGAGAAAGAGAAAAAAAAAGAGAGACAGAGAGAAAGAATAAAAGAGAGATGGAGAGAGAGACAGAGAGAGAGAGAAAGAGAGACAGAGAGAAAGAAAAAAAGAGAGACAGAGAGAAAAAGAGAGACAGAGAGAGACAGAGAGAGAGAAAAGAGAGAGAGAGAGTAATAATTTAAATGAGGAACAAGGCAAGAGAGACTAGGAAATGAAATTTTCAAGTTTGTATCAATGACCAATGATCAATGATCAATGTATTCCAGCGTACCACTCTAACAAGATTGTGCAGCTTCTTCTTCCTATCTCCTTTCCCATGTATTCTTCCTCAACTGGTTTCCTCAAACCTGCAGAAGGACTTTTCAAATTAGTACAGATTATAATTTTAAGATTGTTATTAACCATTTTGTATGATAGATTCAATAATCTATACCTACAAAAATATAAATTTAATTCAAATCAAATCAAATTCACAAGCACATTTTTTATTTTTATGAAAGCTCTATTTTCAAAACATATGTATAGTTTCAAAATCTTTGTGTTCCAAAATGTTTTCTCTTCCCCTTCTCCCCACCCCTACCTCTAGATGACAGTAATCCGATATATGTTAAACATACAATTCTTCTATACATGTTTCCACAACTATCATGCTGCATAAGGAAAATCAGATCAAAAAGAAAAATATATATATAAAAGGAAATTAAAATGCAAGCAAACAACAACAAAAAAGTGAAAAATACTATATTATGATCCACACTTGGTCCCCACAGTCTTCTCTCTGTATGGAGATGGCTCTCTCCAACAGGAAACTATCGGAACTAGCCTGATTTACCTCATTGTTGAAAGGAGCCACATCCATCAGAACGGATTATCATATCATCTTGGTGTTGCTGTGTACAATGATCTCCTGGCTCTGCTCACTTCACTTATAATCAGCTAATGTAATTCTCTCCATGTAAGGGGTCTGGAGAGGAACCTCCAATAGTGCAAGGAGGAAGTAAAATGGCTTTGATGCCTGAGGCACTTTGATGTGATCTCTGCAGCTTGTAGGTACCCCCTTGTAAGCAGGAGCTCTAGTGGCATGAAGAACACATCATCAACAGGAGATGTCTCCTTCTCTTATTGGCTGTGCATGTGACCTCATAGACACAATATAAGTAGTGGGGACCAGGAGTGCAGGAGTAGTTCGGGCAGTGCAGGAGATGATCATATGGAATAAAGACTTGAGCTCACAAGTGTATAGGCAGTGGCTAGAGATTTCCTAAGGCCTGGGATTAGGCAAGACTGGCAGTCAGTAACCTCTGAGGAGGAAGTTACATCTCCAGGCCTCTCTGAATTCCTCCTGCTGATCATTTCTTACAAATAATAATATTCCATTACATTCATAAACCATAACTTACTCAGTCATTCTCCAGCTGATGGGCATCCACTCAGTTTCCAGTTCCTTGCCACTTCAAAAAAGGCTGCTGAAAACATTTTTGTGCATGTGACACAAGCACATGCCTATTATGTGCAAGGAACTAGGGAATACACAGACAAGACAAATAATCCCTGTCTTCAAACAAACTATTTTTTCTGTATTGTAATTTAACTTTAGATAAATACCATGATTAGAACACTTACTGGGGAAAACAAAATATTGAAAAACATTCTTTTTTTTCTACTATTCTCCAGATCTTTTTCCACTGTGAAATTGCTTTAAAAAAAATAACCAGAATCACATGGACTTAATAATAAAAATGGATAAATCACTATAAATTTATATTTACATTTACTAATTATGAGTTTACTACTTAAAGAATAAATTAAATAAATTTTAGCTTGAGCTACAATATTTCATGGAAATTAAGCTCTGTCATTACTACAAAATATAGTATAATACAATAAAAAGGATGATTTATCTGGAATCAGAACATGGATTTGAATCTTGACCTTACCCTTTAATATTTGAATGACTTTGGATTAGTGATTTCATCTTTCTGGGTCTTGGGTTCTTTAAATGCAAAATAAGGGAAATAAAATGATTAAATGAATCTATGTTTCTATAAGATTAAATAAGATCCTATTCTAGTAGAGTAAGTTAACGGGACCTCAATTGATATATGGCATTGGGACAACAGATTCCATTATTCTAAAATCATTTGAATTGCTAATCATCCATAATTCTGTTTTCTTATTTGCTGAGTGTATGATAATCCATAAGTTTCACTTTCTTTCTTGACAAGCAACAAAAGAAGGACTTAAAACAGGCAAAGAAAAAAAATTAAAGAGTAAAAGTTCAAAGTAATTTTCCATTGTCAATATTTCTATCCATGCCATATCTTTATTTTCTAATGTGGAAAATGTAATTTTGCCCATAGACATCATGGATAATTTGTAACTGGGGTTCTAGGCTTTGTTGATTTCAATTTAGCAAACATATGCATATATAAGAAGTACCTCAAAATGTCTGAGCAATCTAAGTGTTTTCATAACAGTTATAAAACAGAAAAAAGCAGTCCTTCAAGATCAATGGAAAATTATTATTTTTTTAATGGAAGTCATCTTTTACTGACACAAGTGCAAATGTAACTGCTTTTCTATTCTGTTATGGAAACATGTTAATAATGTTCTTTGTTTTCAGATAAAAGATAGTTCAGCTATGTGACTAAAAGACAATGCAATAAAGATTCAACCCTTATAGCTATAACCATTTCAGATATTTAAAAGCAGTTCTTTATTAATCAAGCTTAAAGATCATCTTAATATTTATATTCTCATATTTCTGGTGATAAAGGCCTTTTATATAGTGAACAAAGCTACATCCTCTCTGTTCAGCCAAATAGATAAGATTTTTTTTGTCAAAACATTTAATTATAAAGTTGTTCATGTTGGTTAAGAAGTAAATCATTTAAAAAGTAAAAAAGATTAAATTAAATCTTGAAAAGAAAATGCTTACAGATAAAAAAAGAAAAAACTTATAATCTAAGAAAGAAATTAATTTGTCATTTCAAGAGAGTTAATGAGCTTCATATACTCTTTGATGATGAGAAAGAATATGATATACAGATAGAAAAAGCTTTAATGAGTTAGAAAATTGACAAATAATGAAGCCTTCCCTTTTAAAAAAATTGCAATTAATATCTGTTGATTTCTTTTTTTTAGGTACTATGTGATGTACTATGAAATTCCTTTTGTACTAAAGCATTAGTCTAAACCTTCCAGGTCATCAAGTTCAATTCTTCATCTGTTTGTATTCATTTCTCATTTCCAAGAGATTTAAAAAAAAAAAAAAAAAAAGTTAAATAGTTCAAGTTGATCTAATAATAAGGTTTGTGGGAAGATTTATATGAAATAATTTAAATGATAATATTTCTTGAGGTTTCCAAAGCAGTTTTCTGATCATTTTTAAAGGACACAGGAAGGCAAAATTGTGTAATGACTAGAAAAGCAAGATTTGAATAGAAACTCAAGTGATCATTCTGTTGTACTGCCACCATTAGTCTCTTGATGGTAAGGAATACTACTTACTTATTTATGTATTTTCCAAAATGCTGCTTGGGACAATCTGTTGATCTACAAGCATTTATTAAACTCTTATTACATGCCTCTCTGCTCTAAATATTAGAGATATTCCTTCTCTTCAAAGAGCTCAGGGTCTAATGGGAGATACAACATGCAACTTTGTACATACATGATGTATGCAAGATAAGTAGGAATTATTTTCAGAGGTAAATTACTTGCAGAGTAGCAAGTGGATAAGGGGTGAGAGGGAAAAAAAGGAACCCCAAAATGTCTTCTACAAAGGGATGAAAATTTTACCTGAGACTTTAGGAAAACAAAGGAAGGTAGAAAATAATGGCAAGAAGAGAGAATATTTCAAGTTAAAAGATGTGGAGTAAGACAATGGAACATTATATATAAAAACAGAAAATAAATGTGCAAATTACCTTTTAACTTTCCTAACATTGGGCAGAGTTGCTGGATTATAGATTATTGGAAGGGAATAAAAAGCATAAGAAAACTGGAAAGGTAAGATTTCTCATGTCTCATCATGGACATGTTGAGGATTCTTAGTTTACAAAAACAGTACCAATCATTTGAAAATCATGGCATGTCCTACTAAACATTGAAAGATTTAGATGTGGACATTGTAATGGACAATGTTCCAATAAACTCCTTACATAATTAAGAGAGGCTGCTCAACATAATACATTTTCTTGACTTTCTAGAAACTTACAAAAACACTTCATAATTGTGGTGGTCAGAATTTCTACATAGGCAATATCACCAGGATTTTAAATTATTTTTTCTATTGGGGTATTATTTCTGAAACTTTTCCTTCTCTCCAAAATAAATTTTAGAATTCTTGAATAATATAGCTAAAAGTTTCAATTAGATGCATAATTATATTAGTGTAAACTTAGCTATACTAACCACTTTGTGGTAGTATAATTTGAAGGTTTTTGCAGAATTTGATCCTCTAATCTTGATTGATGATTAGAATTTATCTAATTCTTGATGATGGCTGAACATTTTATCATCATTGTATTGTTTCTTTTGTCTTAAATATTAACTATTCCTATAGATATACCATTAGACAGACTAAGGTTATATCTGTACCACTTTAGCATAATTAGCATAACAGATCTTTATTTACTTTGGAAGGGAGAAACTAAGTGCATAAATGAAAAAAGGTGGGTAAAGAGTAAAGACATATTTGGGGGAGGAATGAAAAGATAAACTATAATTGTTGTTGCTTCATCTACTAATACAACCAATACTAACAAGAATAAAATATCAAAAGCTGAAATAAAGTTTAGGATTATTTAAAATGAGGTAAAAAAGCAAATTCTAGATGGTATCAATTCATTGCAGAGGGTTAGAGCTGCTAGACGTGACACATAACTGTTTTATAATTATATTTAATTCCCCTAAAAAAAGAATGATCTGCATCATCTCCATAAAGTAAAATCCGAAAGGAATGCTAAGAAATGGTTGAAGAGGGTAACAGTGAGTACATAGATCAGGATAGAAATTAGGTAGGTGGCAAGGTAGATGGAGGTGGATAAAGAAGGTAGAAAAATCCATTTAGAATAGCTAGGAGGATTTTGTCCTCTTCCTATGTTTTATTTATAAAGAAGAGATTATTTAATCTATTTTCTCCCTTCCATCGGACTAGGACACCTACTGTGGAGGTATACATTTACTCTGCCCCCAATTTGTGGTACATGATCTAAATCCTAGATATGGACCTTGTAGACATGATGGAACATTATTTTATTGATGGCTTCTGTAACTAAGGGATAGTGTAAAATCTGGTTAATGATTTAAATGCAATAGCAGTGGGCTTTAAGTAGATCTGAGAAGAAAAATCTCTTTTTGGTATACATGCAGATTTTTTATTACCTTTGGCTTCAGTAAGACGGGGATCTGGTAAGCATGGTTCTCTCAATGCTCCCTACCTCTACCTACAATGACACTGGTAACAAGGAATAGATCAACAATCAGAAACCCTAAAGAACACATCCATCAGTGTTAGAAACTTATGGATTTCAGAGCTTGCAAGCTTCTGAGTTGATTTCTATATAGACATGCTTTCTCAAAGTGGAAGAATTTCCACATAGTTAGTCTGATCCTGAAAGACAAACAACATCCTCTGGATGACCAAAATTTCTGGACCTTTTTTGGAATTTTTTGGTCATTTCAGGCCTAAGACAAGACAAATGTGAAATAATTCCCGAGCAACAATACAAATTGGTCTTTATCTCTTAGAAGAGTTAAATAAGTATAAGGAAATATAATTTTATATTTATATACATTAGTTACTATACATCTTTGTTCTTTTGAACGTTTTTCTCTATTTTTCTTGCTTCCTAGAAGAAATAAATATACATATTGTAGTTTAGATTTTTTTTTTTTCTGGGAGGAATTTTGTTTCCTACTTTGAGAGTAGTCCCTAGACTGATTCAAACTTAAACTGTGTTTTAGAGATTTGCCCAAAAGTATTATTGAGAAAACGGAAGGAGTATGGGGAGGGGAAAATAAGCCAGTGAAATACAGAGAAATAGATTGCCTATATTCATATTCATCTACAGGATAAATTTAGATACAGGAACACATTGTAAATTCCATATTGAATCTCACTGAACAGTCTACTAACAAAGTGCCTCAGTCTACCATGAAAAATTTAGCGATTCTATAAACAGCTTCCAATCAAGTTTGAGGTGTTTTGTGTGCTTCTGGTAGTGGAAGAAAAGGTGATTCCAGAATTTTTGGGCAAGAGACAGAGATTTCTTAGGGAAGTTAAAAGACACTAGAAGATGTGTATATGTAAAGAAAGCTGTATTCTTAATATATCAAGGATGTTCAATATACACATTCTAAAGATTTTAGAGAATTTTTCTTGGTTGAAGACATTTTACTCCCATCTACAAGCTCTTTTGCTCTTATGTATTTTTTAGCATGGAGGATTCCATGGGGTTTTGTTGTTGTTTGCTTGTTTGTGATTTTTTTTTTTTGTCAGAAGAGAAATTCAAGTTGCTTTCAAGTTATAAGCATAACTTGACGTTTCAGGTCAGAAAATTGGAAGTGTATAACTTCAGCTTAAGAGAGAAGTTAAGGCTGAAAGAAAGATCTGAGGATTTCTGATTAGTCCAAAGCCTTAAGGGCTTAGAGGTTATGGTCTAGAAGAAGGTAAATCATAGGAGATGAAACAGTACTGGTAAGATAGGGAGAAAGAAAACCAGGAGAGAGCAATATTGAGAAACATAAAGAGAAAAGCATATGCAGAACAGATGATCAAATTTTAAAGTCTATTGAGAGGTACAGGATAAAGACTGAGAAAAAGGGCATTAGTTTATAATATTATACCTTGTATTCATTTTTCCAAATTATCCCCCCCTCTCTTTACTCCCTCCCCTTGATGACAGGCAATCCCATACATTTTACATATGTTACAATATAACCCAGATACAATACATGTGTGTAAATACCATTTTCTTGTTGCACATTAAGTATTTCATTCCGAAGATATAAGTAACCTGGGTAGATAGACAGTAGTGCTAACAATTTACATTCACTTCCCAGTGTTCCTTCTCTGGGTGTAGTTATTTCTGTCCATCATTGATCAACTGGAAGTGAGTTGGATCTTCTTTATGTTGAAGATATCCACTTCCATCACAATACATCTTCATACAACATTGAAGTGTACAGCGATCTTCTGGTTCTATTCATTTCACTCAGCATCAGTTGATTTAAGTCTCTCCAGGCCTCTCTGTATTCCTCCTGCTGGTCATTTCTTACAGAGAAATAATATTCCATAACCTTCATATACCATAATTTACCCAACCATTCTCCAATTGATGGACATCCATTCATCTTCCAGTTTCTAGCTACAACAAAAAGAGCTGCCACAAACATTTTGGCACATACAGGTCCCTTTCCGCTCTTTAGTATTTCTTTGGGATATAATCCCAAAAACAGAAATGCTGGGTCAAAGGGTATGCACAATTTGATAACTTTTTGGGCATAATTCCAAATTGCTCTCCAGAATGGCTGGATTCTTTCAAAACTCCACCAACAATGTATCAGTGTCCCAGTTTTCCCACATCCCCTCCAACATTCATCATTATTTGTTCCTGTCATCTTAGCCAATCTGACAGGTGTGTACTGGTATCTCAGAGTTGTCTTAATTTGCATTGCTCTGATCAGTAGTGATTTGGAACACTCTTTCATATGAGTGGATATAATTTCAATTTCATCATCTGAGAATTGTCTGTTCATATCCTTTGACCATTTATCAATTGGAGAATGGTTTGGTTTCTTATAAATCAGGGTATATTCTCTATATATTTTGGAAATGAGACCTTTGTCAGAAGCTTTACTTTTAAAAATATTTTCCCAGTTTGTTACTTCCCTTCTAATCTTGTTTGCATTAGTATTGTTTGTAGAGAAACTTTTTAGTTTGATGTAATCAAAATCTTCTATTTTGTGATCAATAATGATCTCTAGTTCTCCTCTGGTCATAAATTCCTTCCTCCTCCACAGGTCTGATAAGTAGACTATTCTCTGTTCTTCTAATCTATTTTTATCTCATTCTTTATGCCTAAATCATGGACCCATTTTGATCTTATCTTGGTATATGGTGTTAAGTGTGGATCCATATCTAATTTCTGCCATACTAATTTCCAGTTTTCCCAACAGTTTTTTTTTTCCAAATAATGAATTTTTATCCCTAATGTTGGTATCTTTGGGTTTGTCAAAGATTAGATTGCTATAGATGTACCCTTTTTTGTCCTTTGTATCTAATCTGTTCCACTGATCAACTAGTCTATTTCTTAGCCAATATCAAATGGTTTTGGTGACTGCTGCTATATAATATAGCTTTAGATCAGGTACACTTAGACCACTTTAGGAAATAAATTAAACAAAATTAGTTTTGACAATTATTGATAACTTTGGAGAGGGCAGTTTCTGTGGAATGATGAGATTAAGAAACAAAATTGCAGTGTTTAGAAGAGTGACAAAAAATACATGGAAGTACAAAGTGTAGGCAACTTTCTCAATGAATTTAGCTAGGAAGGAGAGACGAATCTTTTTCACACATTTATTGTTCATGTCAAACTTCATTTCATTTTCCCTGAAATTCCGTTTATTGATATTTTAGCTACTAGTTATTTTCTGTCAGTTAAAATCAAATCCAGAATGGAAATTGCATCTGACACTTCCTCCATCTTTAAAAAAATCATATCATCATCATGGAAAATAAAAATGTGTAGTTTGACATTTCAGTAAATTTCTTTAATTTGAATTAATCATGTCCTCTGATTTTTAAAGGTGAATGCATTGGTGTGGGCTTCATAGCTATGATTTTAACAGAAATAACACACAATTTACATTCATTTTTGGGTCAGTTTCTTCTGGATAACCCAGTCTGCAAGTCTGAGTCAGTAGTGAAGGGATAACTAATGAGGAGTGCTATTATGAAAACCGAAATAGAGGAAAAAAGAAGAAACTGAGCTTCAAGACAGTGTTGTGTTGATCTTCCTACCTCTAAAGTTGCTAAAAGCAAAAATTGATAATTAGAGTAAGAAACTTTAGATCAGGGGTGTCTATTAACATTATTGTTAAATTATTGGTCAGAATAACTATGCAGAGTATGCTTGTACTACACTAATTTATCTTTCAAGGTTATTTTGATGTGATGTATAATTAATAAACACTTTTAGAAAGTGGTAATTATCTCACTTAATGATCTCATGACATTTTGGCAAAGATTTTGTGTTAAATAAGTTACTTGTCCATTATTGTTTATGTGAAAACACTATATAAATTCTCACTGATGTATGACATGCTTCTTTTTCAGTATTAAATTGTTGTGTAGCATTGGTATTGACAGTGCAATTCATAGCCTGTACAATTCACTCAAAACTGATGATGTTCTTCTTTGATGGATGGTAAGATTATAACATTTAGGTCTATTTTGTAAAGCTATATTGGGGTCTCTCCCATGAAATGCACTATACAAACCAAAGGTGTCATTAATAATGTTACATACTAATTATATGATCTCTTTTGAATTCCTTCTATAACTAAATATCCTCAGTTAGTTGTACTGATTGACATTTTAAAATAGCTTTGATAGTCTTCAACTTCACTGAAGAGAGAAATAATATGGGACTATAACTAAAAGATACTTTAAAAATTGGCACCTATTTAAATGTTTGACACATGACTAAATTAAAAAGAAATAAAAATATTAACTATGTTATGATTACATCTTCTCCTGCATATATTAATTTGTAGAACTAGGTTCTGAAAATATAATCACTATCATTATCCTGAAAACTTCAATATATTTCATCTTCCCAATTCCTAGAGATTTATGATCTTGAGAGTCATGACCTCCTATGACTTTCATTTATTTTCTTTCTCTGTTACTACTCCTGACCAGCTTTCACTGCTGACAGAATCATGAGATTGTATTCATTCCACTCCCTCTATTGCTTGAGATATACTTTTACGTGGACCCTCACTGTTGTATAGCAATCTTTTTATTTACTTCTGAAATTCTTATCACATCTTATCACATTCCTAAAACCAACTATTCTAGTTCTAGATCTAGAGTCACAATTGCTACCTAATTGTTTATAATTTCTACTCTGCTACTTACTTCTTCCATAACATTGAATAAGCCAATTAATATTCCTTATAATCTACAGCCAAACCTTTAGTTATCTACCCCAATATTCACAATAGCGACAGACTTGCCATCCTATTTTACTTCTTAGTAGTCTGAGGATCTCCTAAATGAGCTTTCTCGTCTCCTTTCCTTTTCTTCTTTAAACTTGCGAACAGTACAGCAAAAAACATGCTAATTTTAGAGTAAGAAAACATGGATTCAATCCTAACTTCAAAATTAGATATATGAATAGTGAACAAGTCATTTAATATCTCTAACCCTGAATTTTTATATAGGAAAATCAGGAGAGTAATATTTAATGCTACTTAACACAGGGTTATCAGGGGAATATTGTATACACTTGTAATGATCACTACTTTATAAACCTTAGAAAATTTTGAGTATTTAATGTTGTCAAATAAATTACTAAGGCCCTACCTTCCTTTATTCCATTAAATGTAAGAGGAAAAGAGAGCCGTTCTATATATTAAAGCTCATACTCTGTCCCTTATTCTTCTAATGATGTCTAATTTTACTGTATTTTTCTTGAATTTTAAGTATATACTAACTTAATACCCAGTGCTGCAACTATTCTCTGGTCCCCTTAACCTAATACCACAGTTGACCTTGTTACTTCCTTAAATTATTATCCTTTCTTCCAAATAACCAACCTTTGATAAAGTAACCCACACATGCTGCCTTCTCTTCCTTGCTACTTATAATCTGACTACAGTCTATACTATATATAATATACTTTAGAAATAACTCCCTATAAGATAGTCTATACTGTATATGAGATAGTCTATACTGCTTATAATAATACTGTATAAATAACTCTCTATGAGATAAAAACAAAATTTAGGTGATTTTTTTTTTTAATCTCCACTATCCCTAAACCATCCACACCACTTGGAATATTTCTGTGTCAGTGCTCTTGCTACACTGTTTTCTTATTGTTCTCTTTTCTTATAAATAGTTCATCTTCCCATAATTCTGTCCCCTTTTATCTATATATCAAGGATTCTTAACCTAAAATATGTGAACTTTGAAAGATATATTTTTATTAAAGCTTTTTATTTACAAAGCATATTCATGGGTAATTTTTTCAATATCTACCCTTGCAAATCTTATATTCCAAATTTTCCCCTGCTTCCCCCATTCCCTCTTCTAGATGGCAGGTAGTCTAATATATGCTAAATATGTTAAAATATCTGTTAAATTCAGTATATGTATACAAATTTATTCAGTTATCTTGCTGCACAAGAAAAATCAGATCAATAAGGAAAAAAACTGAGAAAGAAAACAAAATGCAAGCAAACAACAGAAAAAGTGAAAATGCTATGTTGTGGTCTACACTCAGTTCCCACAGACCTCTCTTTGGATGTAGATGGCTTTCTTCATCACAAGACCATTGGAACTTGTCTGCATCATCTCATTGTTGAAAAAAGCCACATCCATCAGAATTGATCATCATATAATATTGTTGTTGATGTGTACAATGATCTGGTTCTGCTCATTCACTTAGCATCAGTTCATGTAAGTCTCTCCAGACCTCTCTGAAATCATTCTGATAGTCATTTCTTACAAAACAATAATATTCCATAACATTCATATACCAGAATTTATTCAGCCATTCTCCAACTGATGGGTATTCACTCAGTTTCCAATTTCTTGCCACTACAAAAAGGGCTACCACAAACATTATTGCACAAGTGGGTCCCTTTCCTCCGTTAATATCTCTTTGACATATAAGCCCAGTTGATAACTTCTTGAGTATAGTTCCAAATTGCTCTCCACAATGGTTGGATCCATTCACAACTCCACCACAATGTAAAAGTGTTCTAGTTATCCCACATCCTCCCCAACATTCAGCATCATCTTTTCCTATCATCCTAGCCAATCTGCAGGTGTGTAGTGGTATCTCAGAGTTGTCATAATTTGTATTTCTCTGATCGATAGTGATTTGGAGCACCTTTTCATATAAGTAAAAATGGTTTCAATTTCTTCATCTGAAAATTGTCTGTTTATATCCTTTGACCATTTATCAATTAGAGAATGGCTTAAATTCTTATGAATATGATTCAATTATATATATATATATATATATATATATATATATATATATATATATATATTAGAAATAAGACCTTTATCAGAACCTTTAAATGTAAAAATGTTATTTTCTAATTTATTGCTTCCCTTCTAATCTTGTCTGTATTAGTTTTGTTGGCAAAAAAAATATTCAGCTTGCTATAATCAAAATTATATATTTGAGTTCAATTATAAGTTCTAGTTCTTCTTTGTACACAAATTCCTTCCTTCTCCACAGTTCTGAGAGGTAAACTATCCTATGTTTTTTTTTTTTTTTTTTTTTTTTTTTTTCTAATTTGCTTATAATATCACTCTTTGTATCTAAATCATGAACCCATTTCGACCTTATCTTAATGTATGGTATTAAGTGTGGGTCAATGCCTATTTTCTGCCCTACTAGTTTCCAAATTTTTTCAGCAGTGTTTGTCAAATAGTGAGTTATTATCCCAAAAACTGGGGTCTTTAGGTTTGTCAAACACTAGAGTGACTATTTTGTCTTGTGAACCTAATTTATTCAATGGATTGACTGCTCTATTTCTTAGCTAGTACCAAATGGTTTTGATGATTTCTGCTTTCTAATATAGTTTCAGATCTGGCACATGTAGACCACCTAAATTGACTATTTTTTTTTTCATTAATTCCCTTGAAATCCTTCACTTTTTGTTCTTCCAAATGAAATTTGTTATTATTTTTTCTAAGTCTGCAAAATAATTTCTTAGGAATTTGATTGGTATGGCAGTAAATAAGTAGATTAATTTAGATAATATTGTCATTTTTATTATATTTTCTTGGACTACCCATTAGCACTTGATATTGTCCAATTGTTTAGATCTAAACTTTATTTGTGTGGAACGTGTTTTGTAAGCTAATATTTCTAACACAATACTGAATAGTAATGGTGAGAGTGGGCAACCTTGTTTCACCCCTGATCTTACTGGGAATGATTCTAATTTGTTCTTATTACTAATGGTGATTGCTTATGGTTTTAAATAGATACTACTGGTTGTTTTAAGGAAAAATCCATTTATTCCTATATTCTCTAGTGTTTTTAATATGAATGGGTGTTGAATTTTATCAAATGCTTTTTTTGCATGTATTAAGAGAATCATATAGTTTTTGGTAGTTTGGTTATTGATATAGCCAACTTTGCTAAAAGTTTTCCTAATATTGAACCAGACCCGGATTCCTAGTATAAATCTTACTTTGTCATGATGTATTATCCTGAGGATTACTTTCTATAATCTATTTCCTAATGTTTTATTTAAGATTTTTACATTAATACAAATTAGGGAAATTGGTCTATCATTTTCTTTCTCTGTTTTCACCCTACCAAGTTTAAGTATCAGCACAATATGTGTGTCATAAAAGGAATTTGGTAGGAGTGCTTCTTTCTCTAATTTTTTTCAAAAAGTTTAAAATAATTGTTTGTTAAATATTTGGTATAATTCATATGTAAATCCATCTAGTTGTGGAGATTTTTTTAAGGAGTTGATTAATAGTTGGTTTTATTTATTTTTCTAAAATCAGAGTATTTAAGCAATTTATTTCTTCTATTAACCTAGGAAATCTATGTTTTTATAGGTATTACTTCATTTCACTCAGATTATCAAATTTATTGACATGTAATTGGGCAAAATAACTCCTAATTATTGCTTTAATTTCCTCTTCATTGTTGGAAAATTTTCCCTTTTCATTTTTGATACTAACAATTTGATTTTCTTCTTTCCTTTCTTTAATCAAATTAACTAAAAGTTTATATATTTTGTGTATTTTTTCATAAAACCAATTCTTACTTTTATGTATTAATTCAAAAGTTTTCTTACTTTCAATTTTATTAATCTCTTATTTTCAGAATTTGAAATTTGGTATTTAATTGAGTTTTTTTTTTTTATTTGTTCTTTTTCTAGATTTTTTTAGTTGCAAACCCAATTCATTGATCTTCTCTTTCCCTATCTTATCCAAGTAAGTCTCTAGATATATATTATTTCCCCTGATAATCACTTTGGCTTAATTCCACAAATTCTGTTATGCTTCTTATTATTATCATTCCCTTGGATGAAGTTGTTGATTGTGTTTATGATTTGTTTTTTCACCCATTCATTCTGTAGGATTAGAATATTTAATTTCCAATTCAGTTTTGGTCTATTTTCCCCTGGCCTTTTATTGAAAGTCATTTTTATTACATCATGATCTGAAAAAAATGCATTTAAAATTTCTGCATTTGATTTTGAAATTTTTAATGTCCTAATTTATGTTTTTTTTTTTTTTTTTTTGTACAGGTTCCATGAATGAAAAAAGTATACTCCTTTCTGTTTCCATTCAATTTTCTCCAAAGATCAATCATACCTAAATTTTCTAACATTCTCTCTTTTTTTTTTTTTTTTTCATTATTATAGCTTTTCATTTGCAAGATATATGTATGGGTAATTTTTCAGCATTGCAAAACCTCTGTTCCAACTTTTCCCTTCCTTCCCTCCTGCCCCCTAGATGGCAGGTAGACTCATACATTTTAAATATGTTAAAGTATATGTCTAACATTCAATTTATCTCCTTAAAGTCTTTCTTATTTATTTTGCAGTTCAATTTATCAAACTCTGAGAGAGCAAAGTTGAGATTCCCCACTGGTGTAGTTTTGCTGACTAGTTCTTGTAGTTCTTTTAACTTCTCCTCTAGGAATTTAGATGTTATACCTTTTGGTATGTTTCATATATATATATGTATATATATATATATATATATATATATATATATATACATATATATATATGCATATGTTTAGTATTGATATTCGTCATTATCTAAGGTAGCCTTTAGCAAAATAAAGTTTCCTTCTTTATCTCTTTCAATTAGATCTGTTTTTGCTTTTGCTTTATCTGAGGTCAGGGTGGCTTTTTTTTTACTTCACCTGAAGAATAATACATTCTGCTTCAGCCTTTTACCTTTACTATCTATGTATCACTCTGATTTAAATGTGTTTCTTTTAAACAATATATGGTGGGATTCTGCCTTTTAATTCAGTCTGCAATCTGCTTCCATTTTATGGAATAATTCATCCCATTTACATTAACAGTTAAAATGACTAATTCTGTATTTCCTGTCACCTTATTTACCCCAAGTTATGCTTTTTTCTTTCCCTTCCCTCTTCCCTCTTTCCCCATATTTTGATTCTGATGACCACCTCCCTCAGACAGCCCTCTCCTTTTAGAGCCCCTCCCCCTTTCTTACACCATTCCCCGACTACTTACTTCTGTTTTCCCTTCTATTATCCTCCCCTTTACTTTCCCCTTTCCTCTCCCACTTCCATTTAAGGTGAGACAAGCTTCTTTGTCTGCTATTCTGTCTTTGACCCAAATTTGATGAGAGTAAGGTTCACATAATGCTCATCACCCCACACCCCGTTTCTTTCCCTCAATTATAATAGGTCTTCTTTGTCTCTTCATGAGATGTCTTCTTTGTCTCTTCATGAGATGTAAGTTCCCTCATTTTACTTCAATTTTCCTCTTTTTCCAATGCAATCCTCTTTTGACCTCTTCATTTTTTCATATTATCACAATAAAATCACATTTTAACTGCACTCTCTAAGTATACACATAATAGAAACATAGTTCTCAAGAAGGCTTTCCTTTTTACCTTTTTATGCCTCTCTTGAGTTCTCTTTTTGAAGGTCAATTTTTTGTTCAGTTCATGTGTTTTCATCAGAAATAGATGAAATCCATCTGTATCATTGAATGTCCATCTTCTTCCCTCAAAGATAATGTTCATTTTAGCTGAATAGAGCTTATTCTTAAGGTGGAAGCTACTAGATCCTGGATAATCCTTATTGTGCTTCTCCCTTCCTCCCCCCGCCGTCCACCCCAGTATTTAAATTGTTTCTTTATGGCTGCTTGCAATATTTTTTCCTTGGTGTGATAGTTCTGAAATTTTGCCACAATATTCCTTGGAGTTTTTATTTTGAGGTCTGTTTCAAGAGGTGCTTGGTGAATTCTTTCAATGGCTATTTTGCCTTCTGATTCTAGGATATCAGGGCAGTTTTCTTTATGAGTTCCTGAAGAGTAATATCTAGTCTCTTTTTTTTATCATGACTTTCAGGAAGGCTAATAATTCTTGTTTTGTCTCACTTATATCTATTTTCCAGGTCAGTTATTTTTCTTTGGAAGTATTTCATATTTTCTTCTATTTTTGGGGGGAGGGGGGTTCTGTTTGATTGATTCTTAAAATCTTATTGAGTTTTTCACTTTCATTTGTTCAATTCTAACTTTTAGTGTTATTATTTTCTCCAGGTACCCTTTTTAACTACTTTTGCATTTGGCAAACTGAATTGTTTTGTTCATTGCCTTTTTTTTTCCATTTCACAAATTCCATTTTTCAACAAATTGGTATTTTTTAATATCTTTTCTAAATAGTTATATTCTTATTCCATTTCATCAAATATATTTTGTGGGGAGGTGCATGCTTTTATGAGTTCATCAAATTTATTGTTAAGGAATTTTCTTCAGATAGTTTCTGTTTTTCCTTTTCCATAGCCTCTTGTAAAGATCTTGTTTTCTTTCCCCATAGTTTTTCTAACTCTCTTTTAAAGTTCATTTTGTGATCTTCCAAGAAGCCCTTATGAAACGGGGAGCAGTTCATATATCTTTTTGAGACTTCATCTGGAGTTGATTTGCCTTTAGGAACCCCAGAGTTTGAGGCCTGTTCTCTCCATAAACGTTTTTTTATGGTCAGAGTTCTTTTTACTTTTTTGCTCATTTTTAAGGGTTGAGATCTGATCTAAGGGCAAATGAGTTTCAGCTGCTTCAGTTTTCCCTAGGGCTAGTGTTGCTGACTGACTTCTGGTGCTAGGTAATTGTGACCAGGTGCTGAGTTGTTCTGGGGCTCAGCAGCTTGTAATTTACTTTTTGAATTAGCTTTTGGGTGTCTTGCAGCAAATCTAATAAGTCACCCTCCTGCAACTAGGGCAGAGTATCCTAAGAGAATGAGAGAAGATTCCCTGCTCCACAGAAGTAATAACTCTCTAGCTCTCTATCCCAGATCCTTGTGCTATGACCCGGGTTTGGCAAACTGTCCCCCTGTACATTTGAAACAGATCTGTTCTGAAGTTCTTCCAAGATATCTTCTTCAGAAAATGTGTTGCACTCCAAATATTTGTGGATTCTTTTGCTTCAAAACCAGTTTAGAGACTTAATCTGCTGTTGGTTTAAGAGAAATGTCAGAGGAGGTCACAAAAAGTCCTGTTTATTCTCTGCCGTATTGGATCCACCCCTAAAATATATATTTTTAAATTGTATTTCATTATACTTCTTTCCTTTAATGTATTTTATTGTGTACATTGAAAACTGTTATTCTAAAAAGGAATTTAGCTATAGGTTTCAGATGCCAAGAGGATACATAATCAGTGGCCAGTGTGTGACAAGCCATATTTGCCCAGGTTCTTAAGTTAGTTTCTACCAAATTGGGCATAGGGACTTTTTCAGGCTGGTAAGGTATGCTTTAATGGACAAACAGTAGTGATGCACTAAAAATGCAACTTTATCCAACTCATTACACAGTGTGACTTGAAGACTCAGAAACAGATTCTAGTGTTTCAAAGGAAAAGTTCTGTATGCATTGTTCACAATTTGTTCACAGTTCCTCAGCAGTTCAAGAACTGAACTTTTCACCTTCTCTGTGCAGGTGATAAAATTTTGACTGAAACCTTTTCAGATTTAACATGAGAAATAATTTATACATGAGGGAAAGAGAAACAGAAGGAGGAGAGAAGAGACTTTTCTTCATAGCTTACTTCAATGAAATGGGCTGCTGTTCATGCTTAAAAGAGCAACTGGTGCTGCAAGAAATGGAAGCAGTAATTGTTTCATTGCCATTGGTGCATTGAGATTTCCAGATCATCGGTGAACTGCATCAACACCTGTAGTATCAGTGGCCTAAACACTATATAGCCTTGACTTCAACCCTATTTCTATTTACTACAGAGAAAGTACAGATATTCTTGTTGTAGTTCCTCTTATCAGCAAGAGTCTTCATAGACAGGTGCTTTACCAAAACGAAATGTAAACTGTTTAAGAGCATTTGTGGCTATTTTATTAACACAGCATGAAAACTAGAGTCTTCATGATAATTTTAAAGTCTTCTGTCAAGGAAAATTAAGGGATCACATATCAAAAATTGAAAAGTACTTGGGTACCACCTAGCCTATTAATTTTTCAGAGGCAAAAATTGAGCAATAAAGTTTTACCAGGGTCTTTCAGTTTTTGAATGCCTAAAGCAGGGAGGGCTTCTTGACTCCCAATTCAGTACTCTATCATCTGACATGTTCTACTGTATTCTTTAACACAATTACAACTTGGCTCATGTGCCAACTTCTTGTATGCAGATATTAACTGGAATTCATCCCATTTTCCTCTGCTATTCTCTGATAACAAAAAAATCTTTGCAGGAAATTTGTTAAATAGAAAGGTATGCAGGATTATGAATGTTGCAGTTCTTACTGTCCATGGAAAGCCATATAGCTGGTCTCAAAGGAGTCAGATATTTTGCTTTTTTCTAAATAATGTGACCTAAGTAGAAGTAATTTGGGGACAAAAGGGACCTGGGTGAACATTCAATAATAATTTGTGCATATGTGCTTATATGTTTATATATGTGTATAAATGTTTATGTTTTTGTTTTTGTTTTTGTTTTTGTTTTAGCCTGAGGATAATGTCAGGAAATGTTAAAGTGTAGGGTTTTGAGAACACATGTCCCAGGAAATCTTTAGAGAATAGAAAGTAGCGATATCCTATCTATCTAGAGTTTATCTGTTTTTCAACCACAAAGTAAGCACTTAATGTTGAATTAAACTAATGTCTTGTGGAAGAGTAGCCTGGAAGGAAGAGGTAGTGATCTGAATCCTTGGCTAAAGGATAATACTATTCATAAAACAGCTTTGCCAAGTTACAGTTTCTATCCAGTTAAGAAGAGTACATTTTTAATCCCATGAAGTTGGTCTCTTTGCCCTTGCCATCTGCCTTTTCCTTACTTCTTCTAAAGCTAGACTCCCTTTGGGATTGAACTTGACATGCTTATTTTCTGGGGTTAAATGTTAGGGATTTTCTGAGCCAAATCAGCACTCTTTTGAAATTAAATAATTACAAGTTCCAGGGGCAGAGCCAAGATGGTGTAGTGAAGCAAAGAAGCTGCTCTAGCTTTACTAGGTTCCATTGAAAAACCACATGAAACCAAGCCTCTAAACAGAGTCTAATGCAATAAATGTATACCATGCTCTAGCTCAAGATATATTGGAAAGACTACAAGAAAGGACTTTTATAGGGTAAAAGGGGTATTTAGACCAGCTCAGATGGTATCTAGGTAGGCTAAGGAAAGGGTCTTTGTCACAACAGATCAGCGACTGAGACCCTTGGTTCCAATTCAGTAGTAGAGCAGATCAGCAGCCTCCAGTCTAAGTACATAAAGCAAATTACCAGCCCAGAAAAGAGGCTATTTCCTGAAGAAAGCAAGTAAGGCTACCCTCTGCTTCAAGCAAGGTACCAAATATAAACTCCAGACCTGGGCCCTATTAATCCCAGGAGCAGAGCTCAACCACAAAAGTAAAAAAAATAAAAATAAAAATTGAGGAACTACAAAAAGAGAAAGGAAAACAAATGGGCAAGAAAGCTACTATGGTTACAGTGAAAACCAAAAAAGTAACTCAGGTTGTCCAAAGAGGACATATCAAAAAGTGATATGAATAGGTCTTGAGTGTTTCTTGGAAGTGTATACAAAAGATTTTAAAAGAGAAATGAGAAGTAATCAGGAGAGTCAACTGCTTGAAAAAGAAATAAAAGGAGGAGTAGAGCCAAGATGGCAGAGAGGACACACTTTTCTTCCTGACCTTCTCCCACAACCTTCAGACTAATTAGCAAATCCAGCCTCTAAATTGGGAGTGTAACAAATTACCAAAGGGTGATATAAATCCATCATACAAGGCTCTTCTAGAAGAAATTAAAAAGAATTTTAAAAGAGAGCTAGAAGAAAAATGGGAAAAGGAAATGACAATTTGGCAAGAGGGTTTGCAAAAGACATATAAGTCATTAAAAGATAGATTTGACAAAGAGGAAAAAGAAAACAACTCCAAGAAAAACAGAACTTGTGAAACAGAAAAAGGAAATAAATCATTAAAAACAGAATTTGTGAAATGGAAAAAGAAAATAACTCCTTCAAAAACAGAAATTGTGAATGAAAAAAAAATCTATAGAACAAAATAAGTCATTTAAAAATTCAATTAGACAAATACAAAAAGGTAAAAAAAAAAATAAATGAAGAAAATAATGCACTAACATTCAGAACTGAACAAATGGAAATGAATGACTCAATGAGACAACAAGAACCAGTCAAGCAAAACCAAAAAATGAAAAAGTAGAAAAAAGAAAGAAAAAAAAAAAAATGACTGAAGAAAACAATAACAATACACTAGGCCAAATGCAAAACAAAACAAAACAAAAGAAAAAAAAAATTCCACTTAATAAAACAACATCTTGAAAAATAGAACTAATGAAATGAAAAAAAGAGGGGGAAAAAAAGCTAACCGAAGAAAATCACATATTAAAAATGAGAATAAGCAAATGGAAGCTCTATGAGATATCAAGATATTAGGAGACATCAAGAATCAGTAAATAATAATAATAATAATAATAATAATAATAATAATAATAATAATAATAATAATAATAAATAAAAACCTAAAAAGAATGAAAAAAAATGAAAAAAATGCAAAATACCTTATAGGAAAAACAACTAACTTGGAAAATAAATCCAGGAAAGGCAATTTAAAAATCTTTGGTCTATCTAAAGGCTATAACCAAAACCAAAGCCTAGATGGCATTCTTCAACAGAGCATTAAAGAAAATTCCCTTGATATTCCAAAAACAGAGGGGGAAATACCCATGGAAAGAATCTAATGATCACCTTTGGAAAAAGATCCCACAAAGAAAACCTCAAGAAACATTGTTGTGAAACTCCAGAACTACAAACTGAAGGAAAAAATGTTAAAAGTCTGAGGCCAGATTTGAACTGAGCTTCTCCTAATTTCAGGACTGGTGCTCTGTTCACTGCATCACCTAGCTACAGCACCTAGTTGTGCCACCTACCTGCTCCTGCCCAAGCAGTTCTCCAGGGAAATGTTATAACTCTAAATGGTTATATGAATAAAATATAGAAAGAGGAGATCAATAAACTAGGAAGCCAATTTAAAAGCTAGAAAAAGAACAAATTTAAAAGCCCCAATTAAATACAAAGTTAGAAATGCTGAAACTCAAAGGAGGGATTAATAAAATTGAATCTAATAAAATCATTGAAATAATTAATAAAAATAAGAACTGGTTTTATGAAAGCTCAACTATTTTTGTGAAAAAATAGATGAATTTTGGGTTAATCTCATTAGCAAAAAGACAGCAAAAATCCAAATTATTAACATCAAAAATGAAAACAGCGAGCTTACCACCAAAGAAAAAGAAGTTAAAGCAATAATTAGGAGCTGTTATACCCAAGTGTATGATAGTAAATCCAACAATAAAATTTTATTGTTGGATTTACTATCATACATACATTGGAGTAATACTTTAAAAAAATCATTAGCATTTCCCTATATTGACAAAGTCCAGCAGCAAGATTTAGAAAGAGAAGATCCTTTTAAAATAATTGTATACAAAATAAAATATTTGTTTGTAAACAAACCCAACTACTATATGAACACAATTACAGAACACTTCTCAAACAAAGTCAGATCTCAAAAATAGTTGTTCATGTATAAGCTGAGTTAATATAATAAAAATGATGATTCTTCCTAACTTGGTCTGTTTGTTCAGTGCTATACTAATCAAACTGCCAGAAATTTATTTTATATAGCTAGAAACAATAACCAAATTTACGTGGAAGAATAAAAGCTGAAGAATATAAAGACAATCAATGAAATAAATACAGTATTACTAAACCTATAACTTTGTTATAAAGCAGCAGTCATCAAAGTCATTTGGTACTGACTAAGAAATAAACTGATGGATCAATGTAATAGGTTAGATAAACACATAATACCCAATAATCAATTACTATAATAATCTAGTCTTTGATAAACCCTCAAACTCCAGATTCTGGAATAAAAATTCACTATTTCACAAAAATTTCTGGGAAAACTGGAAAATAACATAGGCATTGAACTATATCTCATACCCCATAAAATAAAGTCAAAATGTATACATGATTTGGGCATAAGGTATGATACCATAAGAATATTAAAAGAGCAATTGACATTATATATCAGATACAAGGCAATCACAATAAACTTTGAATATAAAATGCTATCCACATCCAAAGAGAGAATAATGGAGACTGTAAATCAATACATGCTACGTTCACTTTTTTTTTTTTAGTGTATTTTTTCTCTTGTGATTCTTCCCTTTTGATCTGATTTTTCTCTCTCAACATAATTCATAAAGAAATGTGTATTTAACAATAAGAAAAAATAAAACAATTTAAAAACAAAACAAAAATTATAAATAACTTCTTGAGCAGATGTTTCTTTTATTAGATAAGAAGGAAAATGCACTTATTCCTTTAGAAATTGATTTTTATGCAAGTCAACTTGAAGAGCAATGAACAAGATGTTCTTTGGGGATTCAGAATTTTATAACACTATAGCTATGCTCAAGGAAGCTTCCTTATGATATGAGTGGATGCAGCCCCCCCCCTTTATCTATGCAGCCTTTTGGCTGCATTTTCAAATTTGGCAAGGCTAAAATAGTTGATCTCCTTCTACTGCCTTTTCTCAGAAACATTCCTTCCTGCTAGTCTCAGAGAGGAAGATCAGAGTTCACTCACAGTGTGAATGCCATGATCTGACAACTTCCATCTCTTGCATTTCTTCTTTTTGACTTAAGTTATTAAAAATGCACATGCTAGTGTTTGATTTTGCCCTCAATTTTACTAATGATTCCTTCTTGACTCAGGAGTTGTGTACAAGATGACCTTGGAGCCAAGGTTGCAGATGAAATCATCAGTGAAGCTTTGATTGGATCCCAGAGGGTTTAATTGTGAGCCAAATCTCCTTCTCCTACCTAGAGACAGAGATGGTACAAGGAAAGCATGGTAGTAGTGATGGCAGTGGGAAGTAGAGAAGTAATCTGTTAGAGGAGTAATGTGTGTGTGTGTGTGTGTGTGTGTGTGTGTGTGTGTGTGTGTGTGTATGTGTGTGAGATTGTGATTGCATCTATATGTATGTATACAAATACATTACTTTGTAAAAGCTAATCTGTTAGTAACTAAGTGGAACTGGGGTGCAGGGAACTTCCCTACAATTTAGGGGAACACCATCATTATAAACTAAAGTCATTTAAAGGAAACTTAGATAATAGAGAAAAAAATAAAAATCAAATTAAAAAATATAAACAATGAATGAATGAATAAATAAAGAGAATAATAGCACTGAAGGAGAGGTAAAATCTAACTTATGTGGCCTTTAAGACAAAAGTCTGTGGTAGTCAGTGTCGAATATGGGAAAAATGTTCATATAAAAAGAGGGAAATACTCTGGAGACATGTGAGAGGCTTCATGGGTCACCTTTCAGAAACCAAATTATAACATCCATTAGGATGTTGAATAGCTATTGACTATCTAGAAATTCCCCCAAGAGTTTATGAAGTAATTTATATGGAAGCAATGATTGGAAGTGAATGTAATAGACTGAGACAGATCACTTGTACCTCTTATGAGAACATATGGTTGTGTTGTCATTCCCTACCAATATAATCTTAAGACCAAATATAGAAGAATTTGTAGTGAAGCTGAGATTCTTGACCTTACTAAAAAGTAGAATGAATGACTGCATGAGAATTTTAAAGGTTGCATAGTTAGTCCCATGTACTTGTAGAGTTCATTTAATCCACATGTAAATGAAGTTTTAGTCATGCAAAGTTGGACAAGAGATTGGAAACTCAAATGGAATGACTACTGAGACTTTTAGTATATTGTTAATTATAATCAGAAATATATTATGGCAATTTTAAAAATTATTATATCATGTTTATTTGTGTAGAAAGGTTGCCCACTAGAGAAGCTTGAGCACTGTACTTGTTATGTAATAAATGCTTAATAAGAAATATTTCATATGTTTGTTTTTCTATCATGTGACAATATAATGATATTATTTGGTATTTACTAGCATCAACATGAATAGTTGCCATGTGTTAACATATTGAGACAAATTATTATTTTTTATTGTAACCAATTATTAAAGTATGAATGAGATATGTTTTTTTTTTTCCTTTTATTTCCTCAGTGATAGGCCAGAAGTAAAATTATTAATTGTCCCTTCCCTAAAGCTCTTTCTCCATATGACTCTTTCTTGGTATTATCTAAATGGAACCACTAGGAATATTTCTTGACAATCTTAGAAGACAAAGTCCCTCCAAACATTATGAAACAAAATTATTTTTCTAAGAGTTGGCAACATATGCATATGTACTTACACATATACACACAAATACACATATCTTAGTAAAAACAGTTCATTAATTTTCAGCAGAAATCAAATACCCCTGTTGTCAAGAATCCTATATCTTTCTATAATTACCTCATGACCTTATGCTTATTTTGCTGGCAATTGTAGGTGAAAAGGCAATATGAATAATCCTCCCTAGTTGCTGAAGCAGTGAGCATTTGAACAGTTGAATTACTTTACTCAGTGACTCTAAAATAGAATGGCATCCCTTAGAAAGTATTAGATTTTTCCTTATAAGAAATCTTAATTGGAAGTTTGGATAATTAGATGTATTATAGAAAGGATTCTCATTCAGAAATGGGCTGAACTAGATAGTCTGAATTAATTTTAACTTGCAGATTTATATTATGACAGCAATACATGTAGTTAATCAGTTAGGCAAAAGATATTTTTAAAAATAATTACTATGGGTCAGGCATTGTGTTTAGAACTCAGAATACACAGCCAAATACATACTCATGCAAAAAACAAACCAATCCCTGTTTGCAAGGAGCTTACAGTTGATTAGGGGAAACAATGCACAAATAATTAAACAAGAATGCATATAGCATAAGTTGGAGATATTTCAGAGGAAAATCACTAAAAGATTAATGAATTTCAGGAAATGCTTCTTGTAATAGGTGAGACTTTTTGCTGATGCTAAAATGGAGTGAAGTAAAGAAGTTAAGACAATGTGGAAGAAAGTTTCAGCCACTGGGGACAGCCAGTGAAAATGCCTGACATTGGGGGGTATAATAACTTTTATTCAGAATTCACAAGAAGGTCAGAATCATTTCATCAATGAGTATGCAGGGGCAAGGGATAGGAAATAAAGAAAACTAGAAAAGTAGGAAGGGGTTAAAAAGGGGCTTTAAATACAAGATATGATTTTATCAAAATTGAAAGTAATAAAGTACCTAGTTGTTTATGGAAGGTGGTGTTGAGGTAGGTGTGATGATCTGGTCAGACAGGCAAATTTAGACAAGATTTATAGAGGAGTTCAACCAAATTAACCCATTTTAGGTAATTTTAAGGTTAAAGAAGAAGTGAAAAATATTAGAGAGTTTTGCCTTTACCCAGCAGGTAAGAGATAACCACCATGGATGTCTTGTCAGGTAATTAATTTTGCACCAGTATATAAATTATATTGGAAGGGAAAGACACTGAAAACAAAGGAATCAACCAGTAGACTATGGTAATAAAAAGAGAGAACACTATAACAGACTATACCACTAGATGGTCAACAGGATATGGGAAGGAAAGAGAAAAAGGATATATGACTAAAAGATTGGAAGTGAAACAAAGAAAAAAGAGGGAAGGCATTGACAGGACTGGTGATAATGCCTGGAATGGTGGCACTTTGTGATTTATTGATGGAGTACATGAACTCCCATGTACAAAGACTCATATGCAGATAGATTCCTTATTTGTAGGAGAATTGGGTCAAGGATAAAATGAAGAGAGATTTAGAGGATTCATCTTATAAGTAAGGAGACATAGTTAAAAAGGTAACATCTCAAAGTCACAAAGACAATAGTATCAGAGCAAAGGCTAGAAGTTAAAAGTTCTAGAAAGAAAAGTGCATTTTTCATTCTTAATTTTTAATAGAATTTAATTATCATTTATTTGGATTCCAACAACAAGGGCAGTTGACAGTAGGTCAAAAGTACCATATAGTTAAAAGATAGGATGGTATTTGATGGAATAACCCATACCAGAACTAAAGATTTGATGGAAATTATTTCTGTTTTGAAATTATATTCACATTATCATATTTTTCAGGCTCAGCAAATTATTCTGACTTTTTTTTTTTTTGCAAAAGTTGAATTACTAAACCATCTCCTCCATAGAAAAATGAAATGCGACATTCTTTCAATCCTTTGCCACAGGCTTTTCATTAATTGGTTTATAATAAATGGACTTGTCCCTGGAAAGTAATTGGAGAAAGATTACAAAGATTGTTGATATTTGAAAAAAAATGTGTTTCTGCACAAAAGCTTTTTGGAGGAAGAATAGTAGGTTGAAACCAGTACTGGAAAAAAATAATTTGCCTCTGTTGGGCTATCAAGGCCAGTGCTTGAACAATACTATGTGACTATTCTGTGGTTTTTACACCATTATCTTTTAAAGGATATATATGTGTCTACATAGAGATGATTGTTACAGCATGTAATGCCTCACATTATTTTAAAAATATAATTAAAGTAACTGGAATTTGAGAGAATGAGAATGAAGATAAAAGAATAGAGATGAGAATAATTTTTAAAAGCAACTTAGTAATGAAAAGTGGGTGTAATCATAAAATAAGTACCCCAATTATGTTTATTTGTAAGCAGTATACAAAAATATACATATATATGTATGTAATTCATATATGCATATACATGTGTATATAATTCATATATATATATATGCATAAATATATATATGTATATATGTGTGTGTATATATATATATATATATATACACACACATATATACATATATATATATATATATATAGAGAGAGAGAGAGAGAGAGAGAGAGAGAGAGAGAGAGAGAGAGAGAGAGAGAGAGAAACGCTTTGACAATGTTATATAATTAAGGTTATCTATAAAAGTCCTTCTCTCTTGTCTTCTGTCATGGAGTTCCTGAAAGTCTACCAAGAGAGAAGAATTTCTGGCACATTAAATAAAGTTAGGAAGGCTTTTAGCATGGTTCTGTTATGAAATTGGTTCTGGCATGTAAGACCTATGAAAGTGTATAAAACTCATTACAAAGCAGTTTTGTAATGATATGAAATTATTGACCATGGTAACACTTGAGACAAATAAAAATGGTAAATGGTGCTCAATCATGTGTGCCTTTTAATACTACTGTCATAACCTTTTCTCTATCTTTGTGAAACTTTAATCCCTTGACTCTCTTTATACTTGCTTAGTGTCTCCTTTTCAGTCTCTTTTGCTAGATATGGGCCATTAATATATCTTAATGTACAATTCTACTTCACAGACCTCTTAATCCATTCTCTTAATTTTTTTTTTTTTTTTTTTTTTTTGTGTGTGTGTGTAAAATATCCATTATTTAGAAGGAATACAAGTGCACATGTTTTTTGACTCAGAGTACTTCATTCTGCAATGAGGGAAACATTGCTGCAATCAAACAATTCTATTTATTTTGTTTTATTTTCAATTTACAGAATACAATAAGTCTTTCCAAAACATAATATAATAAAAAAGATGCTTGGATGTGAAATTGCAAATTTGCCGTGTACAATTTGCTGTTCTTTTAAAATATATTATAAAGTTATCATGTAAATTTCTTTTTTTTCTTCTCACCATTTGTTCACCACACTGGAGATGTTCTACTATTAGAGATGCAAATATGTGTATATATGTATTTATACAATAGTACATACACAAGAACACTATAGATACACATGCATATGTTATATCACTTTATAGATGTATATGTTTATAATATTTGCACATATGTAATATATAATATAATAATTTATCAGTTCTTTCTCTGAATGTAGATTACACCTTTCACATGTTTTTGTACTTAATTTGGGTATTTATAATAGTCAAAATGACTTATTTGCCTAGAGAACAATATTCTATTATAGTATACACTGTTCTCTTGATTCTGCTCATTTTGCTCTTTATTATTTAACGTAAGTCTTTTCAAGTTTTTTTTTTTTCTAAGATCATTGAGTTCATTATTTCTTCCTGCACAACAGTATTACGTCATGATTATATGCCACAATTTGATCAATAAGTCTCCTAATTCATGGGCAATTTCAATTCTCTATAAATTCTGTTTTTAAAATAATTTATTTTTTTTTTCTAAATTGCATGTGAAACAATTTTTATCATGTGATTTAAAACATCGCATTCCAGATCCATTCCTTTCTTCCCTCACAATCACTGACTCCCTTACACTGAGAAGGCACATGTGAAGATATACAAAACATTTTCATAAAAATTAAGATTTGAAAGGAAACATAGATTGATACCCTCTCAGCAAAAGAAAAAAAAAAAACTCAAATTAAGGTTTAAAACATATGATTCAATCTGTACTTAGACACAATCTGTTCTTTCTCTGGGTATGGATAGCATTGTTCATTATAAGTCCTTAAGATTAGTCCTTAATATATATATATATATATATATATATATATATATATATATTTTTTTTTTTTCCTAATTGCCCTAATAATGAGAAACTTCTCATGATATCATCCTCTCATTTTTTAATGTAAATGTAATAACTTTATTAAGTCCCTTGTGATTTTCCTTTTCTGTTTACCCCCCTCCCACCATGATTTTCCTGAGTCTTGTATTTGAAAGTCAGATTTTTCTCTTTAGCTCTGGTCTTTTCATAATGAACACTAGTGCTCTTGCTCACCCTGGGAGTATGAACCAGGATGTGTCCCGGATCTGAGTATGGGCAAAGCAACAGAATCGTACCTCAGTGTTAGCAAAGGGACCCCTGCAATATTGCTCTGAACAGCTGCTCAACCTCCTTACTTTGTGTGGATGAGACCTCTGGAAGCCCCTGTTGGTTCTGCTGCAGCTGTTGCTGATCCATTGGCTGCCAAGGCCTGCTCCTGTTTTGCTAGAGTTTCCCTCTCACCCCAGTGTAACAAACCTTTCCTGCTGACTTGAAGTTGTCTTCAATTGGAAGATTGTTTTATTCAACCTTTGTGTTGGTTCTAATGCTCTAAATTTGTTTGATTCATTATTTAAAAGTATTACAAGGTGATTAAGGGAGCATTTGAATGAGCCCCTGATTTTACTTTGCAATCTCCTTTCAATTAATTTTCAATAAAGTATATATTCTCTCCACCATATTACTGATTCTATTCAGTAATAATAATAATAATTAGATAACTATGAAGTTTACTTTGTCCCCATATACTAGGGGTTATAATTCAGATTTATTATTGCCCATACTACATTTATTTATGCATATGTATACAGATCCAGGTGTTTCACTAAGTCAGAGTTTAAGATGAAATCTCCTTTGTGTCAGTGGTCATTTTACTATCATTATTTTTCCAAATATCACACTTATTTTTGTTGATATTTTATAAAGTAAATACCCAGTCACTTTTCCGTAATAAAGACAATTGACAGTGTTCAAGTGTAATATCTATACATAGATAGATAGAAATTTGACTCTGTGTGTGTGTGCGTGTGTGTAAAGAAAGAGACAGAAACACTCAGGGAAAAGGAGAGAGAGAAAAAGAAAGAGAAAGAGCAAGCCTGAGGTAAGGCAATTCATAATTAATATTTTCAAATAAAGTATGTACAATGTAAAGTATGATATACAATGACACATCACATGTGCATGTGTGTTTGTGTATATATTATATATGTTTATAATGCATATTGTGTGAGTATGAATGTGTGTGTGTGTGTGTGTGTATGAAAGTATGTGTGAAGTCAAAAAGTACTTATCAAGTAACCACTATGTTCCAGGCACTCTTCTAATTCCTGAGGATGGAAAGGCAAAAATAGTTTCTGCTTTTGGGGAGCTCATGGTCTAAAGAAAACCTATATAACTGTGTACACGCGCACACACACACACACACACACACACACACACACACATACTCACATAACACACACACACACACACACTCACATAACATATATATATATGTTATATATATATATAAATATATGTTATATGTTATATATATATATAAATCCAGGACTGCTTATGAGAATGTTTCTAGTCAGGAGATGAAATTAATGTTATTAGGAATCTCAAGATTGATAATTTCATGATCACAAAGTATGTGAAAGGGTGCAAAATACAGGAAGACAGGATAGACTAAGGTAGGCAGGTAAGATTAAAGAGCAGCATAAAAAAAAGGCAAACATGAAAAAAGAAGAGTTTTATTAAGATTAAATTGTTTATATTTTTACATGGAAAGATGATATATATATATATATATATATATATATATATATATATATATATATATATATATATATATATATATATATAGCACTTAAAGCTTTATCTCTGATGGGTAATAACAAGGAATATATACAGAGGAAGCATCTGTGACTCTATTGTGATGTCATGATCTCCAAAAAAAAATGTATGAGTGAGAAAGAGGGATTCACCAGAAGAAAGAGGATACACTGGAGAGGATAATATATGTGAGATATGTGGTAATACTCGATTTCATTCTTATTACCATTGGTTCAAAGAGGGAAGGATATATATGCATGTGTGTGTTTGTGTATGTGTGTATATATTGTATATGTATGTGCATGTGTGTATGTTATATTAAATTAGGTACAGAAATTTGTCTTACATAATAGAGAAGTAGTACAGAAAGGGAATTAGAGAAAGTAGGATGTAGGAGTGGTAAAAGGAAAAATCAATTTGGAGACACAGTGGACAGAAGCAAAACAGAATTTTGAATAGGGAGAAGATAAAAATAGAAAGATCAAAAAATAGGATGATTGGAAATACATGGCAAGTAATCATCACTGTAAATTTGAATGAAATTAATTCACCCATAAAGCAGGAGCAAGTAGCAGAATGGATAAGAAGCTAGAATCTAACAATATGTTGTTTAAAAGAAACCCACTGGAAACAATAGAAACACTCAGTTTTAATATAAAAGTCTGGAGCAGAATGCTTCAGTTGCACTAATAAATGAATGAATTAATGATTTATTAAGATGTAGCAACCGGGATTTCGGGCACAGCAAAAACAAAAATAGATCTAATTAAAAGACATATTCAGGGAAACTACATTTTGCTAAAAGGTACCATAAACATTGAACCAACTATCAGTGGTAAATACATGGGCATCAAATAGCCCTCGTTTTGTTCAGTTGTTTTTCAGTCATGTCCATCCTTTTGTATCCCCATTTGAGTTTTTCTTGCCAAAGATATTGGAGAGATTTGCTGTTTCCTTTCCCAGCTTATTTTGCAAATGGTATGCTGAGACAAAATGCATTATGTGATTTACCCAGGATCACAAGATTAAGGATCTTAGGCTGCATTTGAATTCATAAAGACTCATCTTTCTGACTCTAGGCTCAATGCTCTATTTTCTGGACCACCTAACTTCTCTTATGTGGATTGTTTCCTTAAAGTTTTCTTGGCAGAAATAACTGGGGTTGTTTGCCATTTCTTTCTCTAGCTTATTTAAAGATCAGGATCTAAGGCAAAAAGATGTTACTTAGGATCATGCAGCTTAATTGTCCGAGGCCACATTTGAGCTCTAGAAGAAAAGTCTTACTGACTTGAGGTCTGTGTTCTAACTTTTGTGCCACCTAGTTGCTCACAACAAACAGCAGAGTCTCCAAATTCTTATAGGAAAATTTAAATCAATATATCCAAAGTTAATAGACATCAAACCCTATACCTTAACTTCTGCCTCTCAGAATTATATAATTCTGCCCATAAATTAAGAAAAAACATTAGGGAGATTTAGAATTTTAGACAAGCGATTTGGAATGGAAACTAGCTATTAAAGCAACATGTCACCCCATATAACGAGAAAAGTTTAAAATTGGTAGATGAGTTGAATATGAAGGATGACTTCATAAGCCAGTTTTGGGAGAATGGTATAATTTGTCTGTCACATCTATGGGTAAGAGAATAATTTTTAACCATAGAAATTGAAGAGCTAGGGAAATAAAACAGATAATTTTGATTACATTACTTTTTTGTTTAATTGTTTAATTTTTTTTTTTTTTTTTTACCTAACTGAATATCAACAAAACCAATGCAAGCAACATTGGAAGGAAAGCAGGAAACTGAGGGAAAACTTTTTATACTACATTTCTCTGATAATTGCCTCATTTCTCAAATTTACACGGAATTAAGACAATTGAAAATGGTCACAGGGCATAAGAGATATTTTTCATAATAAATTATCATTATTTGTATTCATAAAAATCCTCTGAATCAATATTTATTAGAAAAATTGAAATTAGAACAACTCTGAATTATTGCCTTTCACCTATCAGATTGACTAAAATCATCCAAAAGGTAAATAACAAATGCTGGAAGGGATATGGAATATTAGGGCACTAAATATTGTTCATGGAACTGTGAATTGACCCATCCATTCTGGAGGACAGTTTGGAACTGTCTCCAAAGGGGTATAAAATTGTATATATACTATTTGACCCCACAACAATATCATTATTAATTCTGTATTTCAAAGAACTTAGAGAAAGGGATGATAACTATGTATGTGTGCATATATATATATATATACATATATATATATATATATATGTATATGTGTGTGTGTGTGTGTGTGTGTGTATAAACACATTATTTATAGTAACTCTTTGTGGTGACAAGTTGAAAAATGAGGAAATGCTCATTGTGGAATGGCTGAAGAAGTTGTGATATATGATAATAATGAAATACTATGTTGTAGGAAATGACGATCAGTATGATTTCAGAAATTCCTCTAAAGACATATGAATTCATGCAAAATGCAGTGATCTGAATGAGGAGAACACCATACACAGTAACAGAAAATATGTACTGATGAACAACTATGAAAAACTTAACTACTATGATCAATACAGTGATTAACAATGCTTCTAAAGGACTCATGATGAGAAATTCTGTCTACTTCCAGAGAGAGAATCAATGAATTCTGAGTGTACATTGAAGCATAAGTTTTTTGACTGCTTTTTTTTTTCTTTAATGTGGTTAATGTGGAAATATATTTTATGAGTTCACATGTATCATGGATATGATATTGTTTGTTTTTCTCAATGTTTGGTGGGGAAATTGAAGGGAGAGAGAATTTGAACTTCAAATTTAAAAAAATATATAACTTTAAATTTGAGTGAAAGTAAGGCCGGTAAAGGAGCTCAAAATGGAATTGCATCAAGGAAGCATATAGACATGTTCATCTTGGTAAGGATCATCTTCTTCATGTGAGAGAGATATGAAGGAATATTGCCACATAATACAGAATTCAGACTGCAGTATGCATCTAGAAATACTCAGCTTATGCTTTCACTTCATTAAGGTATAAATCCAGATACATTGTGGAGTCATGCCTTTTCTTTCTCTCTGTCAGGAACATCAGTAGCAAAATTAGACAATTGTGTGTTGTTTATTATTGTTGTAAGGGACACCTAGATTGCACAGTGGAGAAAGTACTTACTCTAGAGTCAGGGAAGATTTATCTTCCTTTTTTGTGAATCTGGGCAAGTAACTTAATCCTATATAACTCTGTTTTCTCATCTGTAGAATGAACCGGAGAATGAAACCACTCTAGTATCTTTGCCAAGAAAACTCCAAATGGACATTCCAGCAGAATGACTGTTCTTTTTATTGAATTGAATTAAAACTTTTCTATGTCAGGGACAAAATGAGTCAAATACGTATTTAATTCAGTTCAACAAAAAATAGTACTGTAGAAAAAATGGTATTTGGACTCAGGAGACATTAAATAAAATCTCAGCAATGCCAAGGAATAATTCCATTACCTTGAGCAAATCTTTTTTTTTTTTTTTTTTTTTGAGCTAAAGTTTCATCATCTGTAAAATTAGGATAATGTCATTTGAGCTACTGATCTCATAGAGTTGTTTTGAGGAGAATGGTTTTTGAAATTTGAAACACAATGTAAATATGTTGGTGTTATCAGTTATGAATTAAACACCTTTTTATCTTCAGAACATTGTACTTGGTTGAGATACACATTTTAAAGCAAAACAAAACCCTGGCTTTACAAACATATGCAGTGATAATTAAAATGCAAAATAACATAGGGTAATTTCATTAGAAGTAGAAAACAAAATGTTCTGTGAAGTACAAAAGAGATAAGTGGGTGTTAGTGTTAAGGGGGAAGTATATTCAGAACTAACAATGAAGAACATGATATAGAAACTTTGATCTTTATAGTTCTACTTTAGTCATATTAGAAAGAACAAATAATAATCAACTTTAAATCAACCCAGGATGGAAATGCATCTTAATGATGTAGTTTAGTATAAAGCTCAGAAGTCAATACCAATTATGACTGAAAAAAAGAGTTTATTTAAATAATGTTTGATTAGCTTGAGGATATCTGCTATGCAGAATGAAATTATTAGGTAGACTGGTATGTTGAGCACATAAACTTTGGAGCCCTGGATTTATTACTTCCCTTGAATCATATTAAATGTTTTCTACTTGATACAAGATGATAACTCAGACCTTAAAATGAAAGCAATGCACTTGGATAATGAAGCACTTGAGACTACAAATCCTATAGTAGATGAAAAAAGACTGGCTTGATTTTTTTTTTTTATTCTTAGGTAGGGTATATGTAAAATCCTAGGAATCACAGATAGTTGAGAGTACAGAATTCTTTTATTCCTAATATATGATCGTAGGTCATCCAGTAAAGGAGTACTTCATGCAACAGTACTACAGGAAGCTAATAGCCTAAGTAGATTAATGGGTTATATTGGGGACTGATCATAGACACATGAATGAGAGACTAAGGGCCTAAGCATCTCTCACATTTTCTCCTTTCCCTGAAAAATATCCACAAAATTTGTGATAAGAAATCAATGCATGTTTAAATATTGAATATGAATATTGGGCCTGATATCAGGAAGATGTGAATTTGAGTCCTGCTTTAGACATTTATTAAATGTATTAGCCTGGGCAAGTACTGGGTATTTAGGACTTTACTTTCTTTACCTGTAAAATTAGGATTATAATTGAACTCATTTTTCAGGGTTCTTGTGAAGATCCAATAAGATGCTATATGTAAATCACTTTGCAAAGCTTAAACTCTTCGATAATGTTATTTATACCTGACAGTATCTGATAGTTGGTATTTATTAAATGCTAATTTGTTTCTCCTCCCTTACTAGAGAAGAAATGACTAAAATTTTACATAACAAAATGAAAACTAATAAAAACTTAATGTGATAAATGTAAAAAGAAATTCCAACATATTTTAAAAATACTACAGAACCAAAAAAAAAAAAAAATCAACTAGAAAATGAGAAGCAAAACAAAACAAGAGAAACTCAATGTACTGAATTGACATTGATGTCTTATATTGGTAAGTGAGACATTTAGAGAAACTGAGCTAGGATTTAAAATGCCAATAAAAAGCTCAAAACCAAATAAGAGAAGAGCTTTAAGAAAATAGAAATCCCATGAGGATAGTCATTAAGAATGAAAAGATGTGGTATGCTTGGTGGACTTCTGGTCTGATTCAACCATTTTGGAGAGCAATTTGGAATTATGAGCAAAGGGCTATAAAAATGTGCATACCTTTAGATCCAACATTACTAGGTTAGGATCTCCAACAGATAAAATATTATAAGCATTTATTCCAACAGTTGATAAACAAAGAGATTTTGAAAAGTTTATTGAGACATAATTTACTTCAAAAAAGTCATTGAACAACCAAAGAGATGAAGTGGTTTCTAATGAAATATTGTTGCCAATATCACTCAATCACTAAAAATTTCAGGAAATTATTTCAGGAAAAACAAAACAAAAATAAAACAAAACAAAACAAAAAAAGAACAACTACAACAACAACAAAATAAAACAGTGGGAAGGTCCAAGTGAAGATGTAATTTTGCATAATAGGAAAGTTTTATTTAAAACAAATTACAAATTTAGTCATATGAAATTATGAAATAGAGGGACTTTTTTAGAGTAGATCTGTAAACCACATGAAGATAATGGAATATTACTGTTCTCTAAAAATGATTAATAAACTGATTTTAGAAGGCCTGGAAAAAATCACATGAATTGATGCTGAGCAAAAGAAGCAGAATCAGCAATACATTGTACACAACAACAGCAAGTATGTGTGATGATCAACTATGAAAGATTTGGCTCTTCTCAGCAGTTCAGTGATTCAAAGCAATATTAATAAACTTTGTACAGAAAATGCTTTCTGCAAGGGGGCAGCTAGGTGGCGCAGTAGATAGAGCACCAGCCTTGAATTCAGGAGGACCAGAGTTCAAATCTAACCTCAGACACTTAACACTTCCTAGCTGTATGACCCTGGGCAAGTCACTTAACCCTAGCCACTAAAAAAGAAAAAAGAAAAAAGAAAGAAAGAAAGAAAGAAGGAAAAAAGAAAAGAAAAGAAAATGCCTTCTGCATTCAGAAAAAGAACCAAGGTGATTGAATGTAAATCGGTACATGATATATTCACTTCTTTTTTCTGTCTTTTTAAATCTCTCCCATGATTTTCCCCTTTTGCTCTGATTTTTTCTCTTCCAGCATGATGCATAAACTAATGTGTATTAAAAACAAATTGATTTACAAGAAAAAAGAAGAAAAGGAAAAAAAGGAAAAAGAAGAGGTAGAGATTAAAAATTCAGCATTTTAACCCTCTAAAAAAATACATTAAACACTTTTGCCAACCAATGATCAATCCCCTTAGCTCTCATGATTTCTCTCTTCATTCCATCAAAAGATGGTTAGATCCTGGACCTAACCATAAACCACAAACTAACCTCTGATCATTCTACATATTCCTATTCTCCTAGTCTACCACCCATAATCTAAACATTTCTCTCCTTTCACTATCTTGACTCAATGTTTTACCAGTTCAATGATTTATCATTGTAATTCTCAAATCTTTTGTACCTCTTATCCTGTGTCAAAGATGCTTTTTCAAAGACCTATTTTTTTTTTACTTACTCTAGCCCTCATCTTCACTTCTACTATATGCTGCTAAATTCTAATGAATAATTATATATGTGTGTATATGTGTATGTGCTAGAAGTATATATATAAATAATCCTCATCATCTTCAAAAAGATCACTGTTGTCATCAATGAGAATTTATTAGTCAGGCACAGTATGATGTTCTAGGGATATATAAAGATAAGAATTTATTTCTTGCCCTCGAAAGAACTCCCATTCTTAGAAGAGAGACATTTTGTTAATAACTATATATATTAGAGAGAAGGCACTTGAAGTGGGGAAGAATAGAAAAATGAAGAAAGCCAGGAGGCAGAGATATGTCATCCCAGTTGTAAAATGATTCTGTATGACTATTTAGTCTTTCCGTCTTTGAGTGATAGAGTTGCTTAATATCACTTTTTTAGGAGACATCTTCAAAAAGAATCAGACTGAGAAAAGTTTCTAAATTCCATCTTCCCCTAAATACCATCAGCTAATTAATGTTTCAGCACATTCTCTACAGGGAATGAATCAAGAAATGAAAGGATTTTTTCATACATTCTCATTCTCTTTGCCTTTTCAGTCTTTTATAAGAATTCCATTTTATCTTAAGGCAAGAATAAATAGTTTGACTTTCTATATTCCTTATTTTTCATAATACCCAAGTCTACATTCGCTGGTTTTATGTTGCATGAATTTCTTTTCACAGCTCATCTAATGAATGTTAGAAGAAAAAGACAACTGGATATTTATAAATTTGAAGTTTTTTTAATCTTTAAAAACATTTTAAAATATGTATTTTTTTTTTTTTTTTAGTTTCTGGAAAATAAAAGGCTTATGTCATCGTTCAATTATAAGTGCCTTTGCAATCAGGAAAAATACAAAAACCTCTGTACTGTTCTGCTAAAATATTTCAGTTCTTTCAAGTAACATTGGTGCCAATTAACTACTGGGTTCAACTGAGAAAAATCCCAATATTTATGGATGTATATTGTGGCTCTAGTACAGCCTCTATCAAGCTGAAAATGAAGTGATACATACTCGTTGAAGCAAGAATATCAGGGGGAGAAATTTATTTAAGGGAAAAGTTATATTTTGACCCATAGAGGTTATCTTTTAGTTGGACATATTACAGAACTACAGAAAAATAAATTCTTTTCTCATTACTTCAGCTTCTTCACTTATAGAGTGTTTCTCTTTTTTTATAATCTCCTTTCTACTGATTCTAGAAACAACAAGAAAGACAAATCTCCAAAGATACATAATGAGGGTAGACCTTACCTTTAGAAAATTATTTTGTTATTTGTGTGGAAAATGCATGGAAAAGGAGAAGAGTTGGTCAGGCTAGTTGGCAAGAAAAGGTCAGCAGAGAATATGCAATTTGGAATTTTTTGCAAAACAAATGAATTAAATTGATGATCTTTTAGGCAGACAGAAGGGGACAGATGCTCTGAAAGTATAATGGACTTGACTGTCATTAATATATGAAAACATAAAGTAAGCACTGCAAGTCAACATTGGAGGCTTCCAGCTCTTTGGATATCACATATTTCAAACACCGGTGTGTGGAGATGAACAGGGATAAATTGTGAGATAGCAGCATAGATTAAAGTATCTTTTTAGGACATTCCAAAGCAGCCTTTTTATTCTACCACTTCTTTCATATGCTAAGTATACCCATTAGACTAAGTTTTATTTGCTTTCTGAAGGTCATACTTTACCTATGAAAAGGCTAATCTGAAAATGTGTGATAAAGGAGGAACAACAAACAGAATAAGATAAACTGGGAAAGCAGTAGGATTTGGTATTTCTGTAAGGATATAGGGAATATTCTGAAAAGGAAAAGCAGTAAGTCTATTTGGTCAGAATGTCATCCACTCAAAAAATAACATTGTACTTTGTAATGTGTCATCATATGTCTTCTGTGGATTAATGTTCTTTGGAATTTTGCAAAATTCACTTTCCATTGAAAATTACCTCAGGCATCTCATTCTTGGAAAGAATCACATCCATCAGAATTGATCATCATATAATATTGTTGTTGCCATGTATAATGGCCTTCTGGTTCTACTCATTTCATTTAGCATCAATTCATGTACGTCTCTTCAGGCTGAATTCATCCTGCTGATAATTTCTTATAAATCAATAATATTCCATAATATTTACATACCATAACTTATTCAACCATTGTCCAAATGATGGGCATCTACTTACTTTCCAGTTTCTTGCTACTATATGAAAAGGACTGCCATAAACATTTTTACACATGTGGGTCCATTTCCCTCCTTTAAGAACTCTCTGAATACGGACCTAATAGAAACACTGCCTGGATAAAAGTGTATGCACAGTTTAATATTTTTGAGCCTAGTTCCAAATTGCTCTCCAGAATGACTGGATATGTTCACAGCTCCACAATGTTTTAGTGTCCCATTTTTCCCCACATCCCTTCCAACATTAATTAATCCTTGTCTTTTCTTGTGATCTTAACCAATTTGAGAAATGTGTAGTGTGATACTACTACTACAACTCAGAGTTGTCTTAATTTGCATTTCTCTGATCAATATTGATTTGGAGCACCTTTTTATATGACTAGAAATTATTTTAATTTCTTCATCTGAAAATTATCTATTCATATCCTTTGACCATTTATCAATTGGAGAATGGCTCGAATTCTTATAAATTTGAGTCAATTCTCTAAAAACATGAGGCCTTTATCAGAATTCTTAAATGTATTTGTTTCCTTTCTAATTTTGTCTGCATTAATTTTGTTTGTACAAACACATTTTAGCTTAATATAATCAAAATTATCAGTTTGGTGTTCAATAATGAGTTCCAGTTCTTCTTCAGTCACAAATTCCTTACTTCTCCATAGATCTGAGAGGTAACCTATTCTATGTTCTTCTAATTTCTTTATAATATCACTCTATGTATTTAATCATTAAGCCATTTTAACATTATTTTCATATAAGGTGTGAGTTGTGGGTCAATGCCTAGTTTCTGCCACACTAGTATCCAATTTTTCCAGCAGTTTTTGCCAAATAGTGAATTCTTATTCCAAAAGCTGGGGTCTTTGGGTTTGTCAAATACTAAATATCTCTACTTATTGCCTATTTTGCCCTGTGAATCTAACTTTTTCACTGATTGACTGCTCTGTTTCTTAGCCAGTAATAAATGGTTTTGATAACACTAGGCTACCTTCATTTGCATTTTTTCATCAATTCCCTTGAAATTTTTGACCTTTAATTCTTCCAGAAGAACTTTATTATTATTTTTCTAGATCTGTAAAATAATTTCTTGGGAATTTGATTGGCATGGCACTAAATAAGTAGATTAATTTAGGTAGTATTTTCATTTTTATTATATTTGCTCCACCTATCCATGACCACTTGATATTTTTTCCAATTGATTTGATCTGACTTTATTTGTGTAGAACGTGTTTTATAGTTGGGTTCATTCATATAGTTCCTGACTTTTCCTTGGCAGATAAATTCCTAAATATTTTATGTTATTGACAGCTATTTTGAATGGAATTTCTCTTTGTAACTCCTGCTGCTGGACTTCTTGGTAATATATAAAAATGGTAATGATTTATGTGGATTTATTTTGTATCCTGCAACTTTCCTAAAGTTGTGAATTGTTTCTAGTAGTTTTTTTTAGTTGATTCTCTAGGATTCTCTAAGTATACCATCATATCATCTGCAAAGAGTGAAAATTTGGTTTCCTCATTAACTACTCTAATTCCTTAAATCTCCTTTTCTTCTCTTGTAGCCAATGCTAACTTTTCTAATACAATATTGAATCTTAATTGTGATAGTGGGCAACCTTGTTTCACTCCTGATCATAATGGATATTTTTCTAGTTTTTCCCCATTGCATATGATACTTGCTGATGATTTTATATAGATGCTACTGATCATTTTAAGGAAAAATGCATTTATTCCTATACTGTGTAGTGGTTTTAATAGGAATGGGTGTTCAATTTTATCAAATGCTTTTTCTGGGTCTATTGAGATAACCATATGATTTTTGTTAGTTTGGTTATTGATATAGTCAATTATGCTAATAGTTTTCCTAATATTGAACCAGCTTTGCATTCCTGGTATAAATCCTAATTGGCCAGGTGTATTATTCTGGGGATGAATTTCTGCAATCTTGTTGCTAATATTTTATTTAAGATTTTTGCATTAATATTCATTAGGGAAATTGGTCTATAATTTTCTTTCTCTGTTTTCACCCTACCTGGTTTAGCTATAAGGACCATATCTGTGTCATAAAAAAAAAAAAAAAAAAAAATTGGTAGGACTTGTTTTTTTCCTTCTTTTTTTCATAGTTCATATAATATTGTTATTAATTGTTCTATAAATGTAAGGTAGAATTCACATATAAATCCATCTAGCCTTGGAGATGTTTTTTCTTTCAGAGTTGATAAATAGGTTTGTTCTATTTCTTTTTCTAAAATGGGACTACTTAAATAATATATTTCCTCTTCTGCTAAACTGGGTAACCTATATCTTTTGTAGATATTCTCTATTTCACTTAGATTATCAAATTTATTGGCATATATTTCTCTGGATTAATGTTCTTTGTAATTTTCCAATATTCAGTTTAAAAAAATGAGTAGTGGTTATTCTTTCCATTTTGTTTTTTGTAGTGATTGCATATAATGTTTCTTTTTTGCTTTGCTTACTTCATTCCTTCGCTTCAAGCATTTCCATGCTTCTCTGAATATTATTTCTTACAACACAGTAAGAATGCATTACAATTCTCCAAACTACAGACATCTACTTTTTTGCAATTTTTTTTCTACACCTAAAAAGCCTGCTTTTGCTACAAAATTTCGCTACAACAAAATTCTGGTGTAAATATTGCAAAGTCTGGGTTAGTTTTCTGGAGGAGCTCTGGACAGGCCTTGGTCTTTAAGTGGAAAAGTGATGAAGTCAGAAAGGCCACCACAAGGCTGGTCAAGGATGGAGGCCCTAGCCTTCTCTGTGTCTGTGTCTGAGATGCTCCTGTGTCTGTGTGAGACTATACTGTGTTTTGGCTGAGACTCCTAGTTTGCAGTCCTTTCAGCTCTTAAATACCTCAGTACCATTACATCACTATAGCAAAGGAGCATGTGCCAACAGTAGAACATTACAGCACCATATTACACTAAGTATATTCCAACTAGAGTGATTACATCATTACATCACATTAAATATATGTTTAACTAGAGAACTGTTAGCCCATCAATCACATTGAGTAGGTGCTTATCTATAAGCACCCAGCTGTCCTTGATTCAAGTATACCTTTCCAGAGTTCCAGCCCTCAACAGAATATCTTCTTATTGATTATCATCTTGTGTGTACATATAGTAGACTTTCCAGATCAATTTGTTTATATTATTTTATTATATCACCTTATTTATACAATTAAAATTATTTTCCAAAATATTTATACTAATTCAGTCCTCCACTCCTAATTGCAATAGTGTAACCTCCTTTGACATTAAGTAGTTCCAATTTTTATCATATCTGCCAATTAGATATGTGTGAGGTAAAATCGCAGAGGCCCTTTGATTTGAATTTCTCTTCTTTTCAGTGATTTAATAACATTCCTTCATATGTGTTCATTACTTTGACCATTTGATTACCTGTCAATTAGGAAATGCCTTTGATTATTTTACTGGATATCTCTAGAAACCTAGATAAGTTTTAATATACAAAAGCTTAACATCACATAAAGATTTCCTCTTTATTTGCAGGGATATAGCTACTTTCTATATATCTTGAATAGCACACTCTTATCTAAGAAATCTTTTCCAAAAATTCATGTGCTTGCCCTCTCATTCCAAAGCTTCTCTTTTTTATTGTAAATGCATTAATATTGTTTTAAGACATGTTCATCTTCATACAATCAAAGCTATCTGTTTTATTTTCTGTAATGGCTGCTCCCTTTATTATACTGAAACTTTTTCTCCATTCCTTAACTCAGAAAGGTATATATTTTCTAATTTTAATGTCATGACCTTCAAAATTAAAGTAACATATCCATTTTAGCCTAATTTCTGCTAGACTGCTTTTTGGCTTTCAACACACAAATAAAAAACAAAAGCAAAGAAAATTAGCTTCCTATCTGGGACAGAAAATTGATCCACACTGAGTTTTCTAAACTAAAAATGCTTTCTGCATAAAGATTAGGTACCTGGCCCTCTCTCTCAGATGATAAAATTGTCTTGGATGAACAATGAGGGCCATAGTGCATAAGGCCATCCAAATGAGATCTGAACAAAAGGTAATCTTTTCTAAATAGGAAACAACAGAATTCTCTAGAGGGGCCTGTGCCGTGGGTGATCCCCATACAAATTCAGATTAAATTCCTCTGCATCCTTAATCCAAAATATGCTAGAAATGCCACCCATTTATACCTGGACAGTCCATATAGAACCCAGCATCATCCCTAAAGGCAAGAAAGATCTATGAGAGCTTTGGGAAAGAAATTCAACTATGAATTTTAGGCACAGGTTGCTACTGTGGATCTATTGTGGACATACTCTACATATGCTATCGCTTTCTGTGTCTATCTCTATCTCTGTCTCTCTCTGTCTCTGTCTCTCTCTTTATCTTTCTATGTGTATATGTGTGTGTAAAATTTAAAACTTGGAGCAAAGAATATCATAAGTGATCTCTGCATATGTGCAAGGCTCACTTTTTTTTTTTTATTCATTTTTCCAAATTATCCTCTCCCTCCCTTCACTCCCGACCCCCAATGGCAGGTAATCCCATACATTTTACATGTGTTACAATATAACCTAGATACAATATATGTGTGTAAATACCATTTTCTTGTTGCACATTAATTATTAGCTTCCGAAGGTATAAGTAACCTGGGTAAATAGACAGTAGTGCTAACAATTTACATTCGCTTCCCAGTGTTCCATCTCTGGGTGTAGTTGTTTCTGTCCATCACTGATCAACTGGAAGTGAGTTGGATCTTCTTTATGTTGAAGATATCCACTTCCATCAGAATACATACTCATACAGTATTGTTGTTGAAGTGTATAGTGATCTTCTGGTTCTGCTCATTTCACTCATCAACTGTTGAGTTGATGTAAGTCTTTCCAAGCCTCTCTGTATTCCTCCTGCTGGTCATTTCTTACAGAACAATAATATTCCATAACATTCATATACCATAATTTACCCAACCATTCTCCAATTGATGGACATCCATTCAACTTCCATTTTCTAGCTACAACAAAAAGAGCTGCCACAAACATTTTGGCACATACAGGTCCCTTTCCCCTCCTCAGTATTTCTTTGGGATATAATCCTAATAACAGGAATGCTGGGTCAAAGGGTATGCACAGTTGTATAACTTTTTGGGCATAGTTCCAAATTGCTCTCCAGAATGCTTGAATTCTTTCACAACTCCACCAACAATGTATCAATGTCCCAGTTTTCCCACATCCCCTCCAAAATTCATCATTATTTGTTCCTGTCATCTTAGCCAATCTGACAGGTGTGTAGTGGTATCTCAGAGTTGTCTTAATTTGCATTTCTCTGATCAGTAGTGATTTGGAGCACTCTTTCATATGAGTGGATATAGTTTCAATTTCTTCCTCTGAGAATTGTCTGTTCATATCCTTTGACCATTTATCAATTGGAGAATGGTTTGGTTTCCTATAAATCAGGGTCAGTTCTCTATATATTTTGGAAATGAGATCTTTGTCAGAACCTTTCCTTTTAAAAATATTTTCCCAATTTGTTACTTCCCTTCTAATCTTGTTTGCATTAGTATTGTTTGTACAGAAACTTTTTAGTTTGATGTAATCAAAATCTTCTATTTTGTGATCAATAATGATCTCTAGTTCTCCTCTGGTCATAAATTCCTTCCTCCTCCACAGGTCTGAGAGGTAGACTATCCTCTGTTCCTCTAATCTATTTATGATCTCATTCTTTATACCTAAATCCTGGACCCATTTTGATCTTATCTTGGTATATGGTGTTAAGTGTGGATCCATATCTAATTTCTGCCATACTAATTTCCAGTTTTCCCAAGAGTTTTTTCCGAATAATGAATTTTTGTCCCTAATGTTGGTATCTTTGGGTTTGTCAAAGATTAGATTGCTATAGATGTACCCTTTTTTGTCCTTTGTATCAAATCTGTTCCACTGATCTACCAGTCTATTTCTTAGCCAATACCAAATGGTTTTGGTGACTGCTGCTATATAATATAGCTTTAGATCAGGTACACTTAGACCACCTTCCTCTGAGTTTTTTTTCATTAGTTCCCTTGCAATTCTCGACCTTTTATTCTTCCATATGAATTTTGTTGTTATTTTTTCTAGGTCATTAAAATAGTTTCTTGGGAGTCTGATTGGTATAGCACTAAATAAATAGATTAGTTTGGGGAGTATTATCATCTTTATTATATTCACTCGGCCTATCCAAGAGCACTGAATGTTTTTCCAATTATTTAAATCTGACTTTATTTTTTTGGCAAGTGTTTTGTAATTTTTCTCATATAATTCCTGACTATTCTTTGGTAGATGGATTCCCAAATACTTTATACTCTCAACATTTGTTTGGAATGGAATTTCTCTTTGTATTTCTTACTGTTGCATTTTGTTGGTGATATATAAGAATGCTGAGGATTTATGTGGATTTATTTTGTATCCTGTCACTTTGCTAAAATTCTGAATTATTTCTAATAGCTTTTCAGCAGAGTCTTTGGGGTTCTCTAAGTATACCATCATGTCATCTGCATAGTTTGATTTCCTCATTTTGTAGTCTAATTCCTTGAATCTCTTTCTCGGCTCTTATTGCCGAGGCTAGCATTTCTAATACTATATTCAATAGTAATGGTGATAGTGGGCAACCTTGTTTCACTCCTGATCTTACTGGGAAAGGTTGCAGTTTATTTCTATTGCATATTATGCTTACTGACGGTCTTAAATATATGCTCCTGATTATTCTAAGGAATAATCCATTTATTCCTATACTCTCAAGAGTTTTTAGTAGGAATGGATGTTGGATTTTGTCAAATGCTTTTTCTGCATCTATTGAGATGATCATATGGGTTTTATTAATTTGATTATTATTATGGTCAATTATACTAATAGTTTTCTTAATATTAAGCCAGCCCTGCATTGCTGGTATGAATCCTACTTGATCATAATGTATTATCCTGGGGATGATTTTCTGAAGTCTTTTTGCTAATATCTTAGTTAAGATTTTAGCATCAATATTCATTAAGGAAATTGGTCTATAATTTTCTTTCTCAGTTTTCGATCTACCTGGTTTAGGTATCAGTACCATGTCTGTGTCATAAAAGGAGTTTGGTAGGACTCCTTCATTCCCTATTTTTTCAAATAGTTTATATAGCATTGGGGCTAATTGTACTTTAAATGTTTGGTAGAACTCACATGTAAATCCATCTGGTCCTGGGGATTTTTTTCTGGGGAGTTGATTAATAGCTTGTTCTATTTCTTTTTCTGAAATGGGACTATTTAAGCAATTTGTGTCCTCCTCTGTTAATCTAGGAAGCCTATATTTTTGGAGGAAGTCATCCATTTCACTTAAGTTATCAAATTTATTGGCATAAAGTTGGGCAATGTAACTCCTTACTTTTTCTCTAATTTCTTCTTCATTGGTAGAAAGATCCCCCTTTTCATTTGTAAGACTAACAATTTGATTTTCCTCTTTCTTTTTTCTGATCAGATTTACCAGAGGTTTATCTATTTTATTGGCTTTTTCATAAAACCAACTCTTGGTTTTATTTATTAATTCAATAGTTTTTTTTTTTACTTTCAATATTATTGATTTCTCCTTTTAATTTTTGTATTTCAAGTTTAATTTTTGGTTGGGGGTTTTTAATTTGGTCTTTTTCTAGCCTTTTAAGTTGCAAGCCCCAGTCGTTAATCTTCTTTTTCTCTATTTTGTTCAAATAAGCCTCTAAAGATATAAAATTTCCCCTTATTACTGCTTTAGCTGCATCCCACAGATTGCCATTATCTTGGGTGAAATTATTAATTGTTTCTATAATTTGCTGTTTCACCCAGTCATTCTTTAAAATGATATTATTCAGTTTCCAATTACTTTTTGGTCTATTTACCCCTAACTTCTTACTGAATGTAGCTTTTATTGCATTGTGGTCTGTGAAGAAGGCATTTATTATTTCTACCTTCCTACATTTAATTTTGAGATCTTTATGTCCTAATATATGTACAATTTTTGTATAGGATCCATGAACTGCTGAGAAGACAGTATATTCCTTTCTATCGCCATTCAGTTTTCTCAAAAGGTCTATCATACCTAGTTTTTCTAATGTTCTATTTACTTTTTTAATTTCTTTCTTATTTGTTTTGTGGTTTGATTTGTCTAAATCTGAGAGTGCAAGGTTGAGATCTCCCACTATTATAGTTTTACTGTCTATTTCTTCTTGCAATTCTCTTAATTTTTCCTTTAGAAAGTTAGATGCTATACCACTTGGTGCATATATGTTTAGTATTGATATGGCTTCATTATTTATGCTACCTTTCAGCAGGATATAGTTTCCTTCCTTATCTCTTTTAATTAGATCAACTTCTGCTTTTGCTTGATCTGAGATAAGGATAGCTACCCCTGCTTTTTTGGCTTTACCTGAAGCATAATAGATTCTGCTCCAACCTTTTACCTTTACTCTATATGTATCTCCCTTCTTTAAGTGTATTTCCTGTAAACAACATATTGTAGCGTTCTGATTTTTGATCCAGTCTGCTATCTGTCTCCGTTTGATTGGAGCATTCATCCCATTCACATTTACAATTAAAATTACTAATTCTGTATTTCCTGCCATCATATTATCCCCAGATTATGCTTTTTCCCTTGACCCCCCTGCACCCCTTCCACAATATTTAATTTATAGTCCCCCCTTGTGACACACAGCCCTCCCTTTTTTTTAGTATCCCTCCCCCCTCCCTCCATGTCCCTTCCCTTATTCTCCTTTTCCTTTTCCCTTTTCATCACCCCCCTTTTAATGAGGTGAGAGAGAATTCTCTGAAAAATAAATATGACAATTATTTACTCTTTGAGCCTCTTCTGATGAGAGTAAGATTTACACAATGATTCTCCCCCTCTCTATATTCCCTCAGATATGGTGTATTTTCTATGCCTCTTCCTGGGATGTAGTTTCCCTCTTTTTATCACACCCTCCCCTTTTTCTGATGCTACCCCCTTCCCTTTACTATACCCCCTCCTTTTTTTTTTTCTTTTATATCAGTAAAATCAAATTATCCATGCATACTTTCTATATACCCACAACAGAGATATAGTTCTCAAGGGTTCTGTGTACCTTTTTCTGTGTCTCTTCAGTCTTGTGGATGTAGATCAAATTTTTTGTTTAAGTCTGTTTTTTTTTTTTTCTTTTTTTTTTTTTTTTTTCTGAGAAACATATGGAATTCCTCTATTTCGTTGAATGACCATCTTCTTCCATGGAAAAAGATGCTAAACTTAGCAGGGTAGTTTATTCTTGGTTGCAATCCTTGATCTTTTGCCTTTCTGAATATCAGGTTCCAGGCCCTTCTATCTTTTGATGTGGAAGCAGCCAGATCTTGTGTGACCCTTATTGTGGCACCTTGGTATTTAAATTGTTTTTTTTTTCTAGCTGCTTGCAGGATTTTCTCCTTTGTGTGTTAATTCTACAGGGTAGCAACAATATTCCGTGGTGTTCTTTTTTTAGGGTCTATTTCAGAAGGAGTTTGATGAATTCTTTCCACATCTACTTTCCCCTCTGTTTCTATTATCTCTGGACAGTTCTCTTTGATAATTTCCTGTAAAATAGAATCTAGGCTATTTTTTTGGTCATAGTTTTTGGGAAGTCCAATGACCCGCAGATTATCTCTCCTAGATCTATTTTCCAGGTCTATAGATTTTCCCAGTAAATATTTGACATTGTTCTCCAGCTTTTAATTTTTTTTGTTTTGTTTGACTGATTCTTGGGTTCTCAATGAATCATTCATTTCTATTTGTTCCATCCTGAATTTTAAGGAGTTATTTTCTTCATTCACTGTTTTTAGTTCTTTTTGTAAATGCCCAATTGAGTTTTTAAATGAATTATTTTGCTCTATGGAATTTTTTTCCATTTCCTTAATTTTTTTTGAGAATTATTTTCTTTTTCCAATTCAGAAATCCTATTTTCTTGAGACTTTTTTATCTTCTCCAATTCAGAAATGCTATTTTCTTGAGACTTTTTTAATCTTCTCCAATTCAGAAATCCTACTTTCCTGTGATTTTTTTACCTTTTCTAATTCACTAATTTTGCTTCCCTGTATCTCCTGTGAATTCTTTATTTTTTCCAACTCCAATTTCAGAACGTTGTTATTCTCTATCATAGATTCTCTTTCCTTTCCCCATTTTTCTTCAAACTCTCTTAACTTTTTAATAGTCTCTTCAAGGAGAGAGTAATGTGATGGGGGGCAGGAATCGTTCCCCTTTAGGTTGTTATCTGCTGACTCTCTGCTGTTAACTTCCTCAGGGTTGGATACCCGCTCTTTCTCTGTGTAGAAGGAATCTATAGTTTTTCTTGGCTTTATACTAATACTTAAAAAATCTTTTGGTTTCTGTCCCTGGGGTAGGAAATTATTTATTTATTTCTTTACCAGCTTCCTCCCAGACTGGATGGATTCAGCGGCCCCTGCACCTGAGCTAAGAGAGCTCTGGGAGAGAGTTCCCCACCCCCTCCCTGGAAGTGCCTCACAGGTGATCAGCACTGCTGTGCTTTGAGGGCGCTGTGTTCTAGCGGCTTCCCTGAGGTTTGAGACTGAACAGTAAAGACGACTCAAAGCCTAGCCTATGCATCCCAGTGGGGCGTGGATGTCAGCAGCAGGTGATGTGGAAAGACCCTGCGCTCAAACTGGAAGTGTCTGCCAGAAACAGCGGTCCCTAGTTCAAAGGTTGAGCTTCTCTGGGACTTCCCGGGGCTGAGTTCCACAGCCTCCAACCAAGCCAGGCACTATGACTTACCACCCCACCCACTTTTCAATCTCTTAACTACCCACAAGTGAAAGCCTGGATTGCCTATGTTGGCCACACCCACAGTGCCGAGATCTGCTGAGTCATTCCCAGGATCCGGGAAGATCCAATCTGGTTTTAAATTTTAAAGTGGCTTTGATTTCTCTTCTGAACTGCTGTATTATAAGCAGAGAAGAGCTAACAGACTGTGCCAGATTTCTCTATCTCAGTGGCTTCTCTGATCCCAGAGCCCTCCCCAGCGCGATTGGCGCAGAATTCCACTACCCCATCGTCTGTGCTGGCCTTTCTTCTTCCTCCCCTGGGAGCTGACCTTTCCTGTTGAAACTCCAGATTCTCTTTTGCTGGTAAGTCGTGCTTCCAGTCCTTGTGGATTCTATCAGTCCAGCGCTATTTCTGAGGCTGATTAAATCTAGTTGGTTGTGAGGGAAGAAAGGAGCTTACACAGTGGCGTGTATCTTCTCCGCCATTATGGCTCCACCCCCCCAGGGCTCACTTTTTTCCCTCAGAAAAGGCCTAAATGTAACAGTTGCTTCCATTTTTGAAGACCTGGGCATGTGCAAAGCCTTTTAACAAAGAAGAATATGTTGTTCAGGGTTCAGTAAATATGTCTAACTTTTTAGAAATTAAAAAAAAAAATCAGTAGAAAAAAAGAGATAAAAAATTTATATTACTTGTACAAGTAGTTCCTAAGTTTATTTTAACTTTTTTATCTATTACCCACATTAAAAAAAGGTAGCAATTATTCTGCCAACAAATAATTTTGCATAATTGTAACAATTTTACATTTTTTTAAATTTTTCAATCTCCAAGTATTTATTTGATGTCTCATGTATTTATAGAGGAGATCTTCATATGGATTCTTTATAGAACCCACAACAAAGAAGTTGGACATTTTTTTTAAAAGCTTATATCAAAGGGGGGCGGAGCCAAGATGGCAGAGAAGATACATGCAATTTTGTAAGCTCCCTTCTTCCCTCAATAGCAATTAGTTAAATCAGCCTCAAAAATAACACTGGACTGATAGAAACCACAAAGAATGGAAGCATGACTTACCAGCTGAAGAGAATCTAGAGTTTCAACACAAAAGGTCAGTTCCCAGGGGAGGAAGAAAAAAAAGAGGCCAGCACAGACGGTTGGGTGGTGGCACATTGCGCCGATCACGCTGGGGAGGGCTCTGGGATCAGAGAAGTCACTGAGATAGAGGAATCTGGCCCAGGCCGTTAGCTCTTGTCTGCTTATAAAACAGCAGTTCAGAAGAGAAATCAAGGCACTTTAAAATATAAAGCCAGACTAAGAAATAGAACAGTAGATCAGTGGAACAGATTAGATACAAAGGACAAAAAAGGGTACATCTATAGCAATCTAATCTTTGACAAACCCAAAGATACCAACATTAGGGACAAAAATTCATTATTTGGAAGAAACTCTTGGGAAAACTGGAAATTAATATGGCAAAAATTAGATATAGATCCACACTTAACACCATACCAAGATAAGATCAAAAGGGGTCCATGATTTAGGCATAAAGAGTGAGATCATAAATAGATTAGAGAAACAGAAAATAATCTACCTCTCAGACCTGTGGAGAAGGAAGGAATTTATGACCAGAGGAGAACTAGAGATCATTATTGATCACAAAATAGAAGATTTTGATTACATCAAACTAAAAAGTTTCTGTACAAACAATACTAATGCAAACAAGATTAGAAGGGAAGTAACAAATTGGGAAAATATTTTTAAAAGTAAAGCTTCTGACAAAGGTCTCATTTCCAAAATATATAGAGAACTGACCCTGATTTATAGGAAACCAAACCATTCTCCAATTGATAAATGGTCAAGGGATATGAACAGACAATTCTCAGATGATGAAATTGAAACTATATCCACTCACATGAAAGAGTGTTCCAAATCACTACTGATCAGAGAAATGCAAATTAAGACAACTCTCAGATACCACTACACACCTGTCAGATTGGCTAAGATGACAGGAACAAATAATGATGAATGTTGGAGGGGATGTGGGAAAACTGGGACACTGATACATTGTTGGTTGAGTTGTGAAAGAATTCAAGCATTCTGGAGAGCAATTTGGAACTATGCCCAAAAAGTTATACAACTGTGCATACCCTTTGACTCAGCATTCCTGTTATTAGGATTATATCCCAAAGAAATACTGAGGAGGGGAAAGGGACCTGTATGTGCCAAAATGTTTGTGGCAGCTCTTTTTGTTATAGCTAGAAAATGGAAGTTGAATGGATGTCCATCAATTGGAGAATGGTTGGGTAAATTATGGTATATGAAGGTTATGGAATATTATTGCTCTGTAAGAAATGACCAGCAGGAGGAATACAGAGAGGCTTGGAGAGGCTTACATCAACTGATGTTGAGTGAAATGAATAGAACCAGAAGATCGCTGTATACTTCAATGCTGTATGAAGATGTATTCTGATGGAAGTGGATATCTTCAACATAAAGAAGATCCAACTCACTTCCAGTTGATCAATGATGGACAGAAACAACTACACCCAGAAAAGGAACACTGGGAAGTGAATATAAACTGTTAGAACTCCTGTCTATCTATCCAGGTTACTTATACCTTTGGAATGAAATACTTAACATGCAACAAGAAAATGAGATTTACAAACATATATTGTATCTAGGTTATACTGTAACACATGTAAAATGTATGCCTGTCATCTAGGGGAGGGAGTAGAGGGAGGGAGGGGAAAATTTGGAAAAATGAATACAAGGGATAATGTTATAAAAAAATTACTCATGCATATATAATGTCAAAAAATTTATAAATAAAAATTTTAAAAAAAGAAAAAGAAAAAGAAGAGACAACCAAAAAAAAAAAAAAGCTTACATCAAACAGAAAAAGCTTACATCAAACAGAGCTTTTTTTAAATATTCAATTTGCTACATTGACTCATAATCTCCCATGCTTTGTCAGTAGTTTCACCAGTCTTAATAGGAAAAATTTAACAGTTCTATGTTTATTTTAAGTTATATACTTATAAGGAAAAATATAAAACCCTCAATTTATTGTTTTGAGTTTTCAGATCTGTAGACAGAATATTATGTCTTTTAAAGTACTGTCATTTAGAGACCTGGCAGAAATTATAATAATTTGCACAGCATATGGATCCACCAATATGGGTCAAAATGCAATGAATAAAAATAATAAATGGTGATATAAATTATGAATGAAATAAATGAAATGAAAGATGAAAGATGAAATCGATATTTCATACTTTAAAAATAAAATGACTAAATGTAATAACAGTGTCTTAGAATGTTAATTCTTTTTAAAAAGGTACCTAATCATGATTTAAATTTGTTATTTTTGAATTATATATTTTTGTCCCTTTGTATCTTCACACTCATTTGTGTAAACATAACTTCTTCTGAAGACTACTGAAATAGTATCACTTTTGCATTTTCAGTAGTAAATGACAAAAGTTTCAAACTCATATGATTAAGTCTAGGTATGTTTTTAAATCTTTACTACCAATGTTGAAACATTACATACAAAAGTCAAATTCAGAGGCAAAAGTGCCTGCCTCTGACACATACTAGGGATTGGTCAAATGAAATAGCCCTCTTCCTGTAACAAGATAAAACATAATTGCTTAAATACTGGGGAAAGGTGATTTATTTCCCACAAAATTAGGTAGCTTTTAATTGTGCAAAGTTTATGTAAAAATTACTTTATCATAGTATCTTTTTTTTAAATATTAGTAATTAAGCATTTAACCATTTATTCAATAGTTCAGTTTCCTTTATGCACTGTTTTCACAGTGAAAAATCATTTCTATATAGAAATTTTAGGAGAATCAGAAGCTGACTACCTCCACAAAATAGGTCAGACTAATTCCCATGAGATTAGTTACTAAAACAAATTTAGGGAACTATTCTTAACTATTGTTCTCTCTACCTTGCTGTAATTGTTTCATCTTTGAATTTCACTCTATCTTTATGCTATCTTTTATGGAATTAGAATAATGAATATTATATATATATATATATAATACTATTGTGAGAAGTCTTAGACTGAACTCTGAACTAACTTCTACTCAAACATAATAAAGTCTAGATTCTTCTATAATTTCTGATTTTGGTTCATCAGTTTCATAGTGTAACTGATTACATATTGTTATTTTAACTGATTTTACATTTTAACTGATTACATATTGTTATTGTTGGGGACTAAATTTAGCTAAAGGCAAGTGAACAAGTTAGAAGGCATAATTTATAAGGGGGAGATCAATGTAGCTTCTGTAATGAAAATCATGTCACACATCTTACTAAATCTAACTTAGCAAATTGGAAAAATAATGGATCATCATCTTAGCAGCCTTAATTTATTTTGACTATGAATAAACTTTTAAGAAATTTCCGTACAAAGGACTGTTAAAATAATATTTCCATGGGATTTTCTTATACAAAAAGAACTATTTTCAAGTCAAATCAAATGTAGAGTTAAAGGATCACTTCTTTTGAACAAAAAGTTTTAAGTTGTTTGGGAGTTGAAACTGATTTTATTTAATATGTTTATAAATATGCTGAGAAAGAAAATACATATTGAAATCTCTAAGTCTCAAAATAACTGCTTCAGGGCAGTAAAATGTCAAACTGGCAATGAAAATCTGCAAGAGGTAATTGAAAGTGTGCAAAATGTACAAGCATAATATAATTAATTTATGTTAAATCAGTATATGCTATATAGATAATTATAATTTAAGAAGCACATTGGTAAACTGAAGAAAATTTAGATGAAGACCTACTGGTATGGAAAAAGGCCTAGAATTCACATCAAAAGAATTGAAGAAAGTAAAAGTTAAGTTTTGAGAAAAAAGATATCATTAAGGGACAAGAATGTGGCCTGTTATCTGTCTTTGAAAAGCTGTCACAGGTAGGAAATAGAATATTGTTATAAGAAAAATATCTCCTTTCTTTTATGTGATAGGCAACTGCTACTGAAACCACTGTACCACAAACCAGAAATTATAGAAGTAAATATCTCAACTTTATTATTCTTAAGTGGAAGTTTAGATCTCACACAAAAATAAACCTGAATTAAGATTAGGATTCTAACAAGGCTTCTCATAGATAAAATTATGCTAAAATGACAGTTCCTATGATTGTGAAAAGATATTATGGAACTCCAGAATTATAAAGGAAAAATGTGTGTTATGAGGTTAGGTAAAAAAACCTTTACTAAAAGTGATTCTAAGTCCTGGACAATTTGGAAAGCAAAAGAGGAAAGAATAAAGAAGCCTAAGTGAGGATAAAGAAAAAGTGAATATAAACAGTCCTTTTCTTTTAATAATCTTTAAATGAAGAAATGTAACCAAAACTTTGGTACATTAATTTGTTAATTGCTTTTCTCTGATATAGATGCTAGATAATGTTTTGTCCTTAGGTTAACATATATATATTAAAAAAAAATTCAGTAACAATATGATTTTAAGGTATAGTCTTGATATTTTAAAGTCCTAAAAAGACAAATTAAATAAGTCATTCCTAACTTTACAGATATTAAATACATTTTAAGAAAGACACTTTTATTAAGTCCACAAACTTCACAAAAATGAAAATATAAATTAGCCCAAATATACTTTCAGTAAATTAATGGATGATAAATTAATGAATCATTGAGATGTTTGAGGTTATGGACTAATATGCTGGCATTCTCATCAGACACTATTGGGTTAGAGGGACTAAGATAAAGAAGTTACTTCATTTGTTTTATACCAGATTTACTTTTTTTTTTTTTTTTTAACAGCAACAAAAAGTCTTACAGAAATATTTGAAGACTATCAACTTTTGAAATGAGGTCTCTATATTTATTGTGGTTACATTCATATTAATCTAAGTTTTAATTGTTTTAGACACATTTCCCTTTGGTCATTTCATATAAAATTATTTTTTGGAAACTTTTTTGATAACACATTTTACAAATTAATATAGACATATGCCATCAAATGGAAGATTTAGAAAAGTAGAACAGCCTCTATGGAATTAAAAGTGAATGAATAATTCATCAGTTGTTATTATGACTGATAAAATATCTGTTTTTTAATGGAAACACCTATTTGTTCATAGTCAAATTCCATCTAATTGCCTTAATCCATTTTTATTCTTTAATCTGCCATCTTCTAAAATACTATATTAGTGTTTTTCAGTATTAGTAATTTGTTTATTTTACTAAAGGAAGTGATATCTACCTATGTGAATCTTTGAAAATTATTGTGAAACAACATTATTGCCACTGTGGAAAGGCATTACTTTTTCCCAAACATTTTTGCCCTAAAGCAGTATTTAATGTTTGGGGAAGGAGGTGAATTACATAGAAATAATTTAAATTAAGATATTTTTGTCAACTTTCTACTTCTTAATCTATGTATTCATATGTGATTTACACATGTTATTTGAAAAAATGCAAATGAATGGTTACTAGTTTATTCACATTTTGGAGAATTCTTAAAAACACATTATACTTTGAAGGCATTATACCCTAACAGATGTTATAAAATAAACATTAAAGATTTAGAATTTAGTGTTATGGAATATAAATAATTTTAATTGATTTAAAAACACGAAATTTTGAGTTATTCCAAACAATCTAAAGCATATCCTGAAATCAAGCTGAATATCCATCATCACCATAGTGTATTTTTTTTTTTTGCTCTGGGCAATTTCAGACTAGTGAAGGGCACAGGGAAGACAGAAGAGAAAGTAGGTTTGCTTACCTGGGGCTGCAAAACTTAGACATATTGATATCAGGACAAAAATCTAAACACAAGCAAATGTTTATACTAGGTAAGAATAATTAGAAAATTCACATAGTGGAAACCTATTTATCTTGTCAAAAATAAAATTTCTTTACTTATTAGGAATGATGACATTTTGAACTTGGTTTATATATTCTTTCTTTATTCTTTACCTTTTAAGTTACTTCTTCCCTAAGGCACCTACCAGGTTGTCTTAGGAAAATCACTGCTCTCTCTCTCTCTCTCTCTCTCTCTCTCTCTCTCTCTCTCTCTCTCTCTCTCTCTCTCTCTCACTCACTCTCTCTCTCTCTCTCTCTCAACATTCAAATTTGGAAATCATTGCTACTTAGAAATAATGACAGTACTCTTCCCTGGAGAATAAATATGTGTTTTTGTTGAGTTGAGGCTTGGGAATTTAGTGGGAAAGCTTATAACAAAAAATATTTCAAGCTTCATCAAGAAACTATACCAAACATAGAAACAGAAAGTGTATGTGTGTGTGTGTGTGTGTGTGTGTGTGTGTGTGTGTGTGTGTGTGTGTGTGTATGTGTGTAGCAATTTTGAAAATCAGGAAGCCTTTTTCCTATGATAATTTTTCAAAAGAGAAATATAACCAGAACCTTGACTCATGAATTTGCTAATTTTTCTTTTCATATGTGAGCACTAGATATTTTCTCTTTAGCCATAACAAGATCACATTAGATATAGTTCACAAAAATATTCCTATTATTCTACATGGTTCCATACTACTACAGGATATTGCAGAGGCTAGCGAGGGTGACTAAGCTAATGAGGGGAAGGTAACCTAAAAAAAGTATGTCATATTCTTTGTTCATAAGACTATATGATGTAAGATACAGTCAACTTGGCAAGTTATGTTGGCTGTGTTAGAATTATTAGATCAGTGGGTTTAATTTCAGACTCATTAAAGAAGGAAGATAAGCACACATCTTCTCTCTGACAGTTTAGGTATATTTTAGTCAACCCTATCACATTTATTCTTAAAAGACCAGAGTAATTCTTGGAATTTGTTTCCCTCCAGAGAAAAATTATTTTCAGTAATCCAAGAGTTTTCATTAACAATATCTAAACAAATTCACAGTCTGGATTATGCATATTCATGAGAGAGTAGATAATTCTTTATTCTGATAGAATATTTGAAAATTGGAACATACAACTGACTATAGTGCTAGATGATCTAATAGGTACATTAAACATCTTCTTCCCCTTCTTCAGACAAATAAGCGTAATAAGATTTTTTTTTAATTTGTTTACTTTTTACTATCCAAATCTCTATTGATCCAACACTAATTTATTTACATGTAATGTATATAGCTCCATTACTGTGCTATGTGACCCATTGGGTAAGAGTAGAAGCAAGGTAGAGTACCAGACATGAGATAGTATAAACCAAGCCATCTATTAGTTCTGAATGAATAAGGAATGGTACTGGCAAAGACTGAGAATAAGTGGATTAACTGATTTACTGCAAAGCAGGTAGGAATATCTAAAATAGAAGCTGGATTTAAAATAAAGATTCAAGGATTTCAATGGGAAATTCTCAAGAGGAAAAAAAAATCCAAACAATCTTTTGACATTTAGAGGAAAAAAATTACCATTTTCCCAGGAGAAGGAAATTTGGGAAAGAGTCCAAATGAGCAATTTGTAGGAAAATACAAATTAAATTATGTCTTAAGTTCTATGTTATAGTCATTAGAATGATGAAATTGACATTCACCTTCCTAAAAAAACAAAAAAATAACAAAAATGATGACATATTGAAGAGGTTATGGGAAAACCGTCACTATGGTCGGAAGTTGAATCCATTCATACCTTTTTTTTAAGAAATTCAAACTTAAAGAAAAAATTGTGTGATGTGCCCACAAATATGTAAATACTCAGATATGAAAAAATAAAAAATACATATTTAAATATATTAATAACCTTAATCACAAGGACATGTGTCCTATGAATGTGAACTTCAGTAGGATTCTGAGACTCAAAGCTACTCTGATTTTAATAGCAATAATCTGACTCCAGTGACCTATGTTGGCTAAAGCAAAGATGATCAACTCAAATACTGGAGAGCCTCATCCATACATTTTGAAAAGAGATTTGGAACTAAGTCCAAATTATTACTAAACTGTAAAAGTATTATCCTTTGACTCCAGCAATTGAACAACTAGACCCAGACCTGAAATATATCAAAAAAAGAGAGACCATGTGTCTGAATATATACTGAATCCTGGGATGAAGAAATGGTTGAACTATCCATAACTATAAAATGCCTGAACAAAATATTGTATAGAAGCATAATGTAATACTATTTTGCTGTAAAATGATTAAATAGATACTTTCAGATAACTGTGAAAACACTTAATCTGAAAAAAATGTAGAGTGAACTTAACAGGATCAAGAGAACAATTCATACAATAATAGCAACATCATAAATCAGAAGAAATATTTGTATTATCACATTAAAATTATAAAAATTAACAATTTTTATCTCTTATCAAAAAATTATATCTCTCATCAAAGCAATGATAGACCATAAATGTAGAAGACTGATGAAAAAGAATGTCCCGGCCACTTCCAGAGAGACCTGATAGACTTAATATGCAAAATGTGACTAATATTTTTGACTTTATCAAGATAAGAATTTGTTTTCTTCGATTGGCACATTTTTTATTGAAGATTTTTCTTTTTCTTTTTATTATGGAAAAGTGAAAGGAGAAAGGAGAAAATAAAATTCCCTTAATTAAAAGCAAAATATATCATAAAAAATAAAAAAGACACAGGAAGGTTATGAAAGGGAGTGACAATAAGCAAGTTGAAGAATCCTGGTCAACATAAAGATGGTCTCAATCTAAAAATATGTAGAAGGAATTTGTCACTCTCCTGTGACACATATCTATATCTGTATTTGAATTCTAGCTAAGTTGATGATTTTGATGAAGCAATATGTTTTATTTTTAGTCTTTTGAAGTCACTATTTTTAGCTAGTTTGATCAGAGTCTGAGGTTTTTCAAAATTGGTTTCTGTCACACAATTGTTATCATCAGGTATACTGCTCTTATGTTTCTGCTCATTTGCTCTGAATCAATTTATAGAGATCTTTCAATGCATCTGTCATATTGCATTTATATTCTCTCATGGTACAAAAATATACTATTGCATTAATATTTGTTCAGCTACCTTTAAATGATAGATACCACTTTTTCCAATTATTTCTTACTAAAAATAAAGAGTTGTTATAAATATTTTGTACATAAGCCACTTTTTTCTTCCTCTGTTTTGTATTTATGATAAATTATAATGTAAGTGGGAAATATTTGAAACATAATCCACTAGTGTGAATAAAATATAGGGGAATAGTCTAGAGATAATGTTTTAATTATTATTTCTTGGTCAAAGGATATGTAGAATGTAAAAACATTTCGGACATATTTCTTTTCTTTTTTTGAATAATCAAGCACTTTTTTTATATTAGTGTGCATCTCCTTCTAGAACCTCTCCAACAATTACTATTTTGTTTTTATCACCTTGGTAATCTAATGAGTGTGACTTGGAAGCTCAATTATTTATTTTAAATTGCCTTCCTCTCATTATTATTAATTTGGGGGTATTTTTCATGATTGTTGATAATTTCCATTTCTTCTTTTGAGAACTATTTATTCACAGATACGTTGGTGAATTGTTCTCAGTTCTTGTTTTTTATGCCTGTGTTTCACTTCTTTATACATTTCGTATGAGAGATATTGCTTAGAGTAATTTTCTGTTAAGACTTTTTCCAATTAAGTGCTTATTTTCTTAAAATTAAAATGTTTTGGATATGTTGAATCACACAACCTGTGTTTTCTAGCATTTTTGTCTTGTACTCCTTTGGTAGTCTGATGATGATGCTTATTGATTCCTTTATTTCAGTGTTTTTAAATCTATAAAATAAAATATTGTGGAGAAAAACTCTAATGAAATGAAATATTTTTCCCACAGAAGTTTCAAAACCTCCTAATAAATTTTCATGTATTCCAGGAAAAGAGCCTGTGTACTAGAAAAAACAACTCCTCTACATAAATGATAGTTATTGTTATTCTTATAACTTCCATTTATTTTGATTTCATGGTAGTATTTCAAATGAATCAATATAGCCCACTTTTTAATGACCACTTCCATCCTTTGTTTAGCTGTTTAGTTGCTTAGCTGTTCTGCATGTAGCCATAGTTGTCAAGGATTTTTTTCTTGTCTCCTTGTCTCTGATTTTTTTCTTGATATGGTCTTAATCATTTAGATTTAGAACTGTATTCATTGGCAACATCAATCTTTGTGCTCCATCAATATAGCTCCATTGTTTCCTTGATTAAAATTTATATTCAATCTAATTGTGAATTATTTAAGATTAGATCGACTGAGTCCAAGAAGTTCATGGTTGTACATAGAAGATTTATATTATTATAATTATATCAAAGAGAGAATTTTGCCAATTTGGGGAGGCATAGAAACTAAAATGCTAAGCAATCTTTATTTTTTGTAGTTTGGGAAAAAATGTCAACATACAATTTTGATAGAATCTAAATTTATATATTACCTCAGAAGCTTAATCAACATAGCTAACTATTGTCAAAAGAGGAAAAAAAAAAACAAATGGGGGAAAATTATACCTGTGTAATACCATTTTACCATTATTTTCAGTTCTTTTTTCCTATTTTACCAAAACAATAAGAAGTTATTAAGTTCACTAACTAGAGCTTTAACATATTGTATTTGCTTGTTCTCTGGAATAATTACTAACAAAAATTACTGAAATATTTGATACCACATTGAACAAAGCAAAACTTTGCAATACATCATAGCTATAAGGGAAGGGAGTGACACTGATGTTTTACCAGTGAAACTAAACAATTTTACAAGTTATCTCTTTTATCATATGGTCCTTTGAGAGCCAATTTTATAGGTTTGGTGGATTTCACATTGTCAATCATTTTCCTCTTTCATTTTCCTCTTTGATCTCACTAAATTCCCATAAGCTAGGCTGTTAGCAATACAACTTGAACTCAACCTTTCTTTCCTTTGGTGACATGAATTATAACCATGTCAATCTTCAGAATTTATATTTATTCAACGTAGGAAAGATTGCCGGTTAGATACTATTCTTTTGAGACATGACTGAATAATAACCATCATGATTATGTTGCAATAACTCAAATGAAAGACAATGTACATACTTGCATGTGTGAATACTTATATACCAATATGGATAATTAATAATGAAACATCCTCAGATTAGGGAAGGAGGTTCTATATTCCAGTTATTACATTAAACAAATTTCAAGCTGACTCTGAAATCAAACACAGAGTACATGGCATGTGTAACGTGCTCTCCTGGCAGTTACAATTACTAGTCTGTCCTAGACCCACCAGAGCACCTTTGACCACTGTCCTTTGCAGTGTGAGCTCTACCCGGCTCGCCTCCTCTGAGGCCTTCTAAGGTCTCTGGCCACAATCTCTTGAATCTATAGCTTAGTAACCGGTAGCGCACTCAAGAACAACCACATGTAATCTTAAAAGCCTTTATTATACCTACTCACATAATGCCCTAACTGATGCCCTGACTTGTTGGTTCCCTGGTGAACACCTGGTCAGAAGACCCATGTGTTCACTACCAAAACCCTTACCTCTTTTGGCTACCCATCTTGGCTTGGCCACCCAGGCTAGGGAGCCAGAGTGAAGAGCACCAGGTTAAAGAGGGCGGTTGCTGCCTGCAGTGGGCTTACATAGGGCCTGTGAGGTCACACACACAGCCAATCAGCGAGAGAGTCACCCATTACGAAGCTATCTCAATATGGCCAGGATCCCGCCCAAGGGCAGTCCTAATATCCACAGAAATTACTTCTGGGCCTCAATCTCCCAATGCACTGTGTCCACCCATTTAAAGGGCCCTTACAAGCATGTATAGACAATTAAATCACTTAACTTCTCTGGACTTCAACTGACTCATTTGTAAAATGCATATTTTGGAGTATATGACACAAATCACCATTTAACTCTAGAGTTGTGATCCTCAGATCTTTATATAAGTGGCATTGATTTGCTCACTTTTTTTTTAATTTTTTTAACAATTTTTTCACCATTTTTTAAAATACCATGTTGATAAAATGTTTTTATTGACAGATATTTTAATCAAATTCCACTCAGTTCCACTGAAATAAATTTAATTTGTATTTTTAATTATTGTAATCAATATACAGAAGGTATTTAATTTCAGGATAAAAAAAATCCAAAATGTCAAATCATAATCATGAATTCCCCTGAGCAAAAATGTGAAGTAGTCAGTTTGTCTTTGTTCTGCTTGTCTCTTTTGGTCATTTTGTGACTGCCAAGAAGTGTATGCATGTATTCCAATGACGTGCAACTTCATTCTATTTTGATCTGTTCTCTCTAGAAAGTATGTCATAGTATTAATTTTTTTCTCATTCCCTTCAGTCATAACCTGTCTTTGTTCTATTCTATCAAGGAATTACCTTAGCTTAAAGAAAAAAGAAGATAGCCTGCTCAACTCCATCTGAATGTATTCATAAAAGTAACCTTTTCTAAATCTTCTATTCTCTCTCAGATATGTCCATTTTATAGTTGCCTTCTGAATAGCATGTATCATATAAAGGAGTAATTCAAATTAGAGATACTAGACTCCAGGTTCATGGAAAAGAACTAGAGAGACAGAAGGATAGCTCTACTATTTCTCAAACTAAATTGTGATGGAAAGACCTTAATTCTTCAATCCAGCAATCCTCTAATTCCAGGATAAATATTTTCTAGAATTCTGATTTTTTTTTTTAAAAAACGAGAAAAAGAAATGATTTGGAACATATAATTCTAAACCTCATAAAGTCTTCAATAACCCTAATACAATCAAGGAAGGTATGGAACAATCTTCAAAAATAACAATATTTGTACTATCTAAGAAAATCAAATTTTGGTTTTCAAAAATTAGTTTTCTATTTAATTTCTTAAATTACCTAACACTGAACTAAATTATTCTCTTTATCTAATGATATGCCATATTTATCAGTGGAGAGAATGCTTGATCTGTGCAAAGGAAGATCCAAGTGTGAATCTTACCTCAGATACTCCACGTGTATCTTGAGCAAGACTTGTTGTCTTCTTCAATTTCCTCATCTGGAAAACAGAGATCATAATAGAACTTAACTCTCAGGGTGATTTGCCAAGATAAAATGATATAATATGTGAATAAGGTTAATGAAAACTTAAATTGTTAATTGCAAGCTATTGTTACAAATATTAGTGTCATTATTATTATTATTATTATTATTATTATTATTATTATTATATATTTTCAAAAGCAGTAAGGGAAAAAAAAATTCTTCCCAATCCCTCTTATTAATTCTCCAATTTTCTAGTGCTTACTTCCATTACATTTCAGTCATTCACCAAGTTTTAGTATTTAAAAATAGTTTTTTTTTTTTTAATGGGCAAATAATATCATGATAAACATTGTGACAAACCATCCATAATATACTGAAACAAAAATGTATATTGATATTTATTGACCAATTTTTTTTTACTAACTATCTAAGGCTTAGAATCTTTTCCTTTACAATGTAACAGCATAAATACCTTCATTACTCCACTTTTCTTTACTATACTTCAGGTATTCAGCAATTAGAACAATCTACACACACTAATAAACCATTTAGAAGACAATGTTTTTGTAATAGGTATAAAATGATATGAAATTGAGCCCAAAGAGTTATTACATGGTCTTTTTCCAAAGATGAATAGAGAAAATGGAATGAAGCCCATATGTACTACAGTGTTTATAGCAGCTTTCTTTGTGATTACAAAGAACTGGAAATTGTAGGGATGATGATCAACTGGGGAATATCTGAAAAAGTTGCGATATATGATTGTGATGGAATAATATTCTGCTAAAAGAACTGATGAACTCAATGATGTGGGGGGGGGGGACATAGAAAATTGTGCATGTAATAATGCAGCAAAAATGAGAAGAAACAAAGAACAATATATACTGTATCAGCAATATGGATTCCAAAACAATTTTGAGCAATTTAGGTATTTTGACTATTATAAATGACCAAATTAATCTAAATAGAAATATAAATTAAGATCTTCTCTATATACAAAGAAAGAACTGATAGATGTCTAGACTAATTTTGCAAGTGTATACCTATTTATATCTAATGATAGCCATCTCTAAGGTAAGGGAGGGAAGTAAAAAAAAAAAAATTGCACTATAATTTTGTTCTATATTTGAAAGGAACAACAGGTTGTCAATAATAGATTTACAGTTTCATGTACAATCATCTTTTTATTATACTATGTTATGAAAATGTTTGATTTCTCAAATTACAAATTAAAAATACAATGCAGTTTTTTGTTGAAAGGATAAAATAAGTGTGAGTACTAACTCAAATCTAAAAACACTTTATACCTATTTATTGAGATTTATTGAGGCCAAAATTTAAGGTTTCTCTTTCCAGTAATGATGATGATGATAATAGTAAGAATAATAATAGCAATATTAATATCAAAATCTTGGTGAAGAAACTTCATGTGTCTATCTAAACATAACTAAGTTGATCCTTGGGCAACAGAAATGAAACAATCCCTTCCCAGGCTCATTCTTTAATATTTTCACTTTAATGATAATAGTGATTATGAATACTCACTCTGGAGATTATGAATATCCACTCTGATCCAGGCACTATGCTTTGAGTTTTGCAAACATCATCTAATTGTGTCCCCCAACAACCTTATAATGAAAGTGCAATTGTTATCACTATTTTACAGTTGAGGGAAATAATGCAAACAAAAGAAAAGTGAACTGAAGTGCTCTGTGGTGGTGATAAACTACTGATTATCATAACATGCTGATTTTGTATTCACTAACTTTTATCTTCTTGACTCCATGTCCAATGCTCTGACCATTGTGGCATCCAAATTCAAGCGTGTTTGGAGTTCAAAGTACTATTGAAAGATTCAGGGTTAAGAATGAGTATTTACAAGTTATATAACCATACAATATTTATTATTTAAGTGTTTGTTAATTTTTTTTAACAATTTAAAACTTTCTTTTTATAAAGCTTTTTTTTATTTTCAAAACACTTGGATTAATAGTTTTTAGCATTCATTTTTGCAAAACCTAGAACCAAGAGAACATTGTACATGGCAACAAGAAAATTATATTATGATCAATTCTGATGGATGTGGCTCTTTTCAGCAGTTTCAATGGTCTTGTGATAGAGAGAGCCATTTGCCCCCAGAGAAAGGACTGTGGGGACTGAATGTGTATCACAACATAGCATTTCACTTCTTCTGATATTTGCTTCCATTTTGTTTTCTTTCTCATTTTTTTTTCCCTTTTTTGAACTGATTTTTCTTGTATGTGATAGAAAGTTCTACAATGTTCTCTTGGTTCTACTCACTTCATTCAGCAGCAGTTCCTGTAATTTCATCCAGTACTCTTTGAAATCATTCTGCTGATTATTTCTTATAGAACAATAATATTCCATTGCATTCATATATCACAATTTATTCAACCATTCTCCAACTGATGGGAATCCACTCAGTTTCCATTCCCTTGACAGTACAAAAAGGGCTTCTACAAACATTGTTTTTGCACATGTGAGTCCTTTTTCCCTTTCTATGACCTCTTTGGGATATAGGCCCAGTAGAGACACAGCTGGATCAAAGAGTATACACATTTTGATAGCCCTTTGGACATAGTTCTATATTGCTCTCCATAATGTTGAATCAATTCACAACTTCACCAATAAGATCTTAGTGTCCAAATTTTCCCACATCCCTTCCAACATTCATCATTATCTTTTCCTGTAATATTAGCCAATCGGAGAGTTTATAGTGGTACCTTAGAGTTTTCTTATTTTACATTTCTCTGATTAATAGTGATTTACAGTATGTTTTCATATAACTTTACCTAAAAATTATCTGTTCAATTGCTTTTGCCCATTTATCAATTGAATAGTGGATTGTATTCTTATAAATTTAAGTAATTTCTCTATATATTTTATAAAGAGCCCTGTATCAGAACCCTTGGATATAATTTTTTCCCAGTTTATTACTTGCCTTATTATATTGCGTGCATTGATTTTTTGTAAAAAAATATTTAAAGTTAATATAATCGAAATTATCCATTTCTTCTTTGGTCACAAAGTCCTTCCTTTTCCATAGATCTGAGAGATAGACTATCCTTTGTATTTCTAATTTCTTTATAGTATCACGGTTTATGTCTAAATCATTAATCCATTTTGAATTATTTTGGTATAGAGTGTTAGATGTGGGTCAATTCCTAGTTTCTGCCATATTATTTTCCAATTTTCCCAACAATTTTTTTTTCAAATCATGAGTTATTATACCAGAAGCCGGGGTCTTTGGGTTTATCAAATACTAGATTACTATAGTCATGGACTATTGTATCTTGTAAACCTAACCTATTCCACTGATTGACTACTCTGTTTCTCAGACAATACCAAATTATTTTGATGACCACTGTAAAGCTTCTTTTTTTTTTTTAAAGAAAGTTAAGTTTTCACTTAAAATTTTAATTCTCAGTCCTTTCAAGTTAGGATTCAGATTCAGCTTCTCTATATATACATGCATATATATGTATGTATGTATGTATATATTATACATATACACATGCATATGGATACATATGTATATATATATATATATACATATATATATATATATATATATATATATATATGTATATATATATATATATATATATATATATATGTATATATATAAAGACTTATCTTCCTAAGTTCTAATCAGGCCTCAGCCACTTACTAAATCTAGGTGACCCTGGGAAGTCACCTAAACCTATTTGCAGTTTCATCAGCTATGAAATGAATTGGAGAAGGAAATGGGAATATTTCTTCCAATAAAATTCTAAATGGACTCATGAAGTATCATACATGACAGAAATAAACAAACATTTGCTAAGTTGGGTCTTAAAGCTAAAGAAAAAACATGCAGTAGTCCTTGTTCTAAAAGTATTTTAATATTTTTAATTTTTAATGAAGTGAAACAACCTTTTGCCAGAAAAAGTAGACAAAAATATACACATAGTGAATATAAAGTACTTTTGAAGGTATTAAAGCACTTAGAATGGTGAAACTAAGGATATTGTCTTTAATAAAGGATCTAAGGCATATGCACTTCCATATTAAGAAATGAAACAGTCCCAAAGTTTTTTGTTTTTTGTTTTTTTTATTGTCACCTATATGAAAGATTTTGCTTATCTGTCTTAAAGACAAACATGCCTAAACCACAATGTATTATTCCTTGTAAATGGTGAAACCTCTTACTACACACACAGCAAATCCATGCTTTTTGAATAAAAACTTTATAGGTTTTCTTTTTTTTTTTAATATGTTTTACTTTATTTATAAAAACAATAAGAAAAAATGAAAAACAGAAAAGGAACAAAAAACAAAACGAAATAAAACAAAAGAGAACACTGTCATGATTCAAAATATATAACAACAAATTGTCAGATCAAGAAAGTAATATTAGTAGAATAAATTGTATTCATGAATGTCCATTTTTTGTTTATTATTTTGTTAATTGTTCTTTGGTTCTCTATTGCCCACCTGATTTGTTTTATACTTTTTCCCCTTTTCATATCCTTCCACTCCCCAAGCAAGTTATATTTAAGAAAAATTTATGTTTATATACAAATATGTAGATATACACACACACAAACACACACACACACACACACACACACACACACACACACACGCACACAAACACATGTCTTTCCTATTCCTGCTGAATTTTCAATTAAATTCTGCTGTAAAAGTTGCCATGCTATTACTTAACCTCCCCTCACCCAAAGAGCTCTTCCTTGTCTTCTCTCATCCCTTGCTTCCTCATCCACCCATCCCGCTCCACTTATTTCTTTTTTTTTTTATATATATATTATATATATATATATATATATATATATATATATATATATATATATATATATATATATATATATATATATATATATTTTATAATATTATCCCTTGTATTCATTTTTCCAAATTACCCCCCCTCCCTCTATTCCCTCCCCCCGACGACAGGCAATACCATACATTTTACATGTGTTACAATATAGTCTAGGTACAATACATGTGTGTGAATATCATTTTCTTGTTGCACAATAAACATTAGAATCCGAAGGTACATGCAACCTGGGCAGACAGATATTAGTGCTAACAATTTTCATTCCCCTCCCAGTGTTTCTTCTCTGGGTGTAGCTACCTCTGTCCATCATTGATCAACTGGAAGTGAGTTGGATCTTCTTTATGTTGAAGATTTCCACTTCCATCAGAATACATCCTCATACAGTATTGTTGTTGAAGTGTACAGTGATCTTCTGGTTCTGCTCATTTCACTCAGCATCAGTTGATTTAAGTCTCTCCAGGCCTCTCTATATTCCTCCTGCTGGTCATTTCTTACCGAGCAATAATATTCCATACCCACAATTTACCCAACGATTCTCCAACTGATGGACATCCATTCATCTTCCAGTTTCTAGCTACAACAAAAAGAGCTGCCACAAACATTTTGGCACATATATGTCTCTTTCCGCTCTTTAGTATTTCTTTGGGATATAATCCCAGTAGTAGCGCTGCTGGGTCAAGGGGTATGCACAGTTTGATAACTTTTTGGGCATAATTCCAGATTGCTCTCCAGAATGGCTGGATTCTTTCGCAACTCCACCAGCAATGTATTAGTGTCCCAATTTCCCCACATCCCCTCCAACATTTGTCATTATTTGTTCCTGTCATCTTAGCCAATCTGACAGGTGTGTAGTGGTATCTCAGAGTGGTCTTAATTTGCATTTCTCTGATCAGTAGTGATTTGGAACACTCTTTCATGTGAGTGGATATAGTTTCAATTTCTTCCTCTGAGAATTGTCTGTTCATATCCTTTGACCATTTATCAATTGGAGAATGGTTCGGTTTCTTATAAATTATGGTCAGTTCTCTATATATTTTGGAAATGAGACCTTTGTCAGAACCTTTGTTTTTAAAAATATTTTCCCAATTTGTTACTTCCCTTTTAATCTTGTTTGCATTAGTATTATTTGTACAGAAACTTTTTAGTTTGATGTAATCAAATTCTTCTATTTTGTGATCAATAATGATCTCTAGTTCTCCTCTGGTCATAAATTCCTTCCTCCTCCACAAGTCTGAGAGGTAGATTATCCTCTGTTCCTCTAATCTATTTATTATCTCCCTCTTTATGCCTAAATCATGGACCCATTTTGATCTTATCTTGGTATATGGTCTTAAGTGTGGATCCATATCTAATTTCTGCCATATTAATTTCCAGTTTTCCCAACAGTTTTTTCCGAATAATGAATTTTTATCCCTAATGTTGGAATCTTTGGGTTTGTCAAAGATTAGATTGCTATAGATGTACCCTTTTTTGTCCTTTGTATCTAATCTGTTCCACTGATCTACCGGTCTATTTCTTAGCCAATACCAAATGGTTTTGGTGACTGCTGCTATATAATATAGCTTTAGATCAGGTACACTTAGACCACCTTCCTCTGAGTTTTTTTTCATTAGTTCCCTTGCAATTCTTGACCTTTTATTCTTCCATATGAATTTTGTTGTTATTTTTTCTAGGTCATTAAAATAGTTTCTTGGGAGTCTGATTGGTATAGCACTAAATAAATAGATTAGTTTGGGGAGTATTGTCATCTTTATTATATTCGCTCGGCCTATCCAAGAGCACTGAATGTCTTTCCAATTATTTAAATCTGATTTTATTTTTGTAGCAAGTGTTTTGTAATTTTTCTCATATAATTCCTGACTTTTCTTTGGTAGATGGATTCCCAAATATTTTATACTCTCAACATTTGTTTGGAATGGAATTTCTCTTTGTATCTCTTGCTGTTGCATTTTGTTAGTGATATATAAAAATGCCGAGGATTTATGTGGATTTATTTTGTATCCTGCCACTTTGCTGAAATTTTGAATTATTTCTAGTAGCTTTTTAGCAGAGTCTTTGGGGTTCTCTAAGTATACCATCATGTCATCTGCAAAAAGTGATAGTTTAATTTCCTCATTTCCTACTCTAATTCCTTGAATCTCTTTCTCGGCTCTTATTGCCGAGGCTAGCGTTTCTAGTACTATATTGAATAGTAATGGTGATAGTGGGCAACCTTGTTTCACTCCTGATCTTACTGGGAAAGGTTGCAGTTTATTTCTATTGCATATTATGCTTACTGACGGTCTTAAATATATACTCCTGATTATTCTAAGGAATAATCCATTTATTCCTATACTCTCAAGAGTTTTTAGTAGGAATGGATGTTGGATTTTGTCAAATGCTTTTTCTGCATCTATTGAGATGATCATATGGTTCTTATTAATTTGATTATTAATATGGTCAATTATATTAATAGTTTTCCTAATATTAAACCAGCCCTGCATTCCTGGAATAAATCCTACTTGATCATAGTGTATTATCTTGGAGATGATTTTCTGAAGTCTTTTTGCTAATATCTTATTTAAGATTTTAGCATCAATATTCATTAAGGAGATTGGTCTATAATTTTCTTTCTCAGTTTTCGATCTACCAGGTTTAGGTATCAGTACCATGTCTGTGTCATAAAAGGAGTTTGGTAGGACTCCTTCATCCCCTATTTTTTCAAATAATTTATATAACATTGGGGCTAATTGTTCTTTAAATGTTTGGTAGAATTCACATATGAATCCATCTGGCCCTGGGGATTTTTTCCTGGGGAGTTGATTAATAGCTTGTTCTATTTCTTTTTCTGAAATGGGACTATTTAAGCAATTTATCTCCTCCTCTGTTAATCTAGGAAGCCTATATTTTTGGAGAAAGTCATCCATTTCACTTAAGTTATCAAATTTATTGGCATAAAGTTGGGCAAAGTAACTCCTTATTATTTCTCTAATTTCCTCTTCATTGGTGGAAAGATCCCCCTTTTCATTTGTAAGACTATCAATTTGATTTTCCTCTTTCTTTTTTTTGATCAAATTTACCAAAGGTTTATCTATTTTATTGGCTTTTTCATAAAACCAACTCTTGGTTTTATTTATTAATTCAATAGTTTTTTTTACTTTCAATTTTATTGATTTCTCCTTTTAATTTTTGTATTTCGAGTTTAATTTTTGGTTGGGGGTTTATAATTTGGTCTTTTTCTAGCCTTTTAAGTTGTAAGCCCAATTCGTTAATCTTCTCTTTCTCAATTTTCTTCAAATAAGCCTCTACAGATATAAAATTTTCCCTTATTACTGCTTTAGCTGCATCCCAAAGATTTTGATATGATGTCTCATCATTCTCATTATCTTGGGTGAAATTGTTAATTGTTTCTATAATTTGCTCTTTCACCCAGTCATTCTTTAAGATGAGATTATTCAGTTTCCAATTACTTTTTGGTCTATTTACCCCTAACTTTTTACTGAATGTAGCTTTTATTGCATTGTGATCTGAGAAGAAGGCATTTATTATTTCTGCCTTCCTACATTTAATTTTGAGATCTTTATGTCCTAATATATGGTCAATTTTTGTATAGGATCCATGAACTGCTGAGAAGAAAGTATATTCCTTCCTATTGCCATTCAGTTTTCTCCAAAGGTCTATCATACCTAGTTTTTCTAATGTTCTATTTACTTTTTTAATTTCTTTCTTGTTTGTTTTGTGGTTTGATTTGTCTAAATCTGAGAGTGCAAGGTTGAGATCTCCCACTATTATAGTTTTACTGTCTATTTCTTCTTGCAGTTCTCTTAACTTTTCATTTAGAAAGTTAGATGCTATACCACTTGGTGCATATATGTTTAGTATTGATATGGCTTCATTATTTATGCTACCTTTCAGCAGGATATAGTTTCCTTCCTTATCTTTTTTAAGAGATCTACTTCTGCTTTTGCTTGATCTGAGATAAGGATAGCTACCCTGCTTTTTTGGCTTTACCTGAAGCATAAAAGGCTCTGTTCCAACCTTTTACCTTTACTCTGTATGAATCTCCCTGCTTTAAGTGTGTTTCCTGTAGGGAACATATTGTAGGGTTCTGCTTTTTGATCCAATCTGCTATCCGTCTCCGTTTGATGGGATCGTTCATCCCATTTACATTTACAGTTAAAATTACTAATTCTGTATTTCCTGCCATCGTATTATCCCCAGATTATGCTTTTTTCCCTTGACCCCCCTGATCCCCCTCCCCGATATTTAATTTACAGACCCCCCTTGTGACGCGCAACCCTCCCTCTTTTTTTTTTTTTTCTTTTTTTTTAGGATCCCTCCCCCTCCCTCCAAGTCCCTTCACTTATTCTCCTTTTCCTTTTCCCTTTTCCTCTCCCCCCTTTTAATGAGGTGAGAGAAAATTCTCTGAAAAACAAATATGTTAATTATTTACTCTTTGAGCCTCTTCTGATGAGAGTAAGATTCACACAATGATTCTCCCCCTCACTAAGTTCCCTCAGATATGGTGTATTTTCTATGTCTCTTCCTGGGATGTAGTTTCCCTCTTTTTATCACTCCTTCCCCTTTTTCTGAACCGACCTCCTTCCCTTTACTACACCCCCCTTTTTTTCTTTTATATCAGTAAAATCAAATTATCCTTGAGTATTTTTTATATACCCACTACAGAGTTACAGTTCTCAAGGGTTCTGTGTACCTTTTTCTGTTTCTCTTCAGTCTTGTGGATGTAGATCAAATTTTTTGTTTAAGTCTGGTTTTTTTCTTAGAAACATATAGAATTCCTCTGTTTCATTGAATGACCATCTTCTTCCATGGAAAAAGATGCTAAACTTAGCTGGGTAGTTCATTCTTGGTTGCAGTCCTTGATCTTTTGCCTTACGGAATATCAGGTTCCAGGCCCTTCTATCTTTTAATGTGGAGGCAGCCAGATCTTGGGTGACCCTTATTGTGGCACCTTGGTATTTAAATTGTTTTTTTCTAGCTGCTTGCAGGATTTTCTCCTTTGTGTGGTAATTCTGCAGCTTAGCCACAATATTCCGTGGTGTTCTTTTTTTAGGGTCTATTTCAGAAGGAGTTCTATGAATTCTTTCCACATCTACTTTCCCTTCTGTTTCTATTATCTCTGGACAGTTCTCTTTGATAATTTCCTGTAAAATAGAATCTAGGCTCTTTTTTTGGTCATAGTTTTCTGGAAGTCCAATAACCCGCAGATTATCTCTCCTAGATCTATTTTCCAGGTCTATAGATTTTCCCAGTAAGTATTTGACGTTGTTCTCCAGCTTCTCATTTTTTTTTTGTTTTGTTTGACTGATTCTTGGGTTCTCTGTGAATCATTCATTTCTATTTGTTCCATCCTGACTTTTAAGGAGTTATTTTCTTCTTTCACAGTTTTTAGTTCTTTTTGTAAATGCCCAATTTCGTTTTTAAATGAATTATTTTGCTCTATTGAATTTTTTTCCATTTCCCTAATTTTTTTTTTTGAGAATTATTTTCTTTTTCCAATTCAGAAATTCTATTTTCTTGAGACTTTTTTAACTTTTCCAATTCAGAAATCCTACTTTCCTGTGTTTTTTTAACCTTTTCTAATTCACTAATTTTGTTTCCCTGCATCTCCTGTGAATTCTTTATTTTTATTTTTTCCAACTCCAATTTCAGGACGTTGTTATTCTCTATCATAACTTCCCTTTCCTTTCCCCATTTTTCTTCGATCTCCCTCAATTTTTTAAGAGCTTCTTTTAGGAGAGAGTTATGTGATGGGGGGCAGGAATCGTTCCCCTTTAGGTTGTTGTCTGCTGATTCTCTGCTGTCAACTTCCTCGGGGTTGGATACCCGCTCTTTCTCTGTATAGAAGGAATCTATGGTTTTTCTAGCTTTTTTGCTCATTACTTAAAAAATGTTTTGGGGTCTGTCCCTGGGGTAGGAAATTATTTACTTCTTTACCAGCTTCCTCCCAGACCGGATGGATGCAAGCGGCCCCTGGGCCTGAGCTAAGAGAGAGCTCTGGGAGAGAGTTCCCCAACCCCTCCCTGGAAGTGCCTCAGAGGTGATTAGCACTACTGTGCTTAGAGGGCGTAGAATAGTGAAGACAGCAGGAAGCCCAGCCTATGTGTCCGGGTGGGGAGTGGATGTCTGCAGCAGGTGACGTGAGAAGCCCCTGTTCTCAAACTGGAAGTGTCTACCAGAAACCGCGGTCCCTAGTTCAAACGTTCTGCTTCTCTGGGACTTCCTGGAGCTGAGTTCCACTCCCTCCAGCTAAGCTAGGCAGTGTGTGTTGCCTTGGGCCGTATCCACCCACTTGTCAATCTCTTAACTATTCTCAGGAGGTAGCTGAGGCCACACCCCCTGGTGCCAAGAGATCTGCTGAGTCACCCCCAGGATCCGGGGAAAATCTAATCTGAGTTTTAAAATATTTTGGCTTTCTCTTCTGAACTGCTAAATAATTAGCAGAGAAGAGCTAACAGCCTGTGCCAGATTCCTTTACCTCAGTGGCTTCTCTGATCCCAGAGCCCTTCCCAGCGCAATGGGCGCAGTGTGCCCCTACCCCACCGTCTGTGCTGGTCTTTCTTATTCCTCCCCTGAGAACTGACCTTTCCTGTTGAAACTCCAGATTCTCTTCAGCTGGTAAGTCGTGCTTCCAGTCCTTGTGGTATCTATCAGTCCTGAGCTAATTTTGAGACTTAATTTATCTAATTGGTTGTGAGGGAGTGAGGACGTTCACAGAGTCGTGTGTTTCTTCTCCGCCATCTTGGCTCCCTCCACTTATTTCTTTATAGACTTTAGAGGGTGCTATAATCTTCTTGATATATATGTAATATTGCCTATTGAACCTCTTCCCAATGTGAGTATCACACAACTACAAGCCCTCCTCCTGCCTCTACTACCTCTGTGTCTCTTCTTCTTCTGTGCCTCATTTGTAAAACATGAATGCTATTTTTACCTTAACTTGTCCACTCTTCATTTTGAACTATCCTATTGCTGATGTGAGTCTTAAACATACAGTATAGATTTTCTTTATTAAAAAAAGGGAAACAATTTGTCCATTTGTCCATGTTTAAAGAGTTTGTCCATGTTGAGTTCCTTAAAACTGATCGTTGATATGGGCTCCTATATGATAAATTTTCGGTTAAGTTTGGGTTTGGTTCATAGAAAGTCCTGAAATTCTGCAATTTTATTGAATGTCCATTTTTTCTCATTCAAAATTATAGATAATTTTATTATGATATTTTTGGCCGTTGGTCTATTTCTTTTAATTGTTAGTAGATATGATTCCTTGTGGCTGCTGCTATCTTGTACAATTCTAACTGTAGCTTCAGCATATTTGAATTATTTTTATCTTGTTTCTTGCAAAATTATCACTTTGATCTGTGGGTTTCAAAATTTGCAGTAATATTTCTGTGTATTTTCCACAAAGGATCTCTTTGAGATGGGGATTGGTGGATTTTTTCTATTTCTACTTTCCCCCTATGTTCTTTCACTCCAGGACAATTTTCTTGGATTATTTCCTGCATTATTATTCAAGATTTTCTATTTGATCACAACTTTTTAGCAGTCCAATTATTCTTATTTCTTTTTTCTCTTCTTGATTTGTTCTCCAGATCTGTCATTTTTCTTAGGAGTTGTTTCACATTCTAGTCTATTTTCTCTTTCTTTATAATCTGTCTTATTATTTCTTGGTCTCTCATAGCTTCACTGGCTTTCCTTTCTCCAATTCCAATTTCCAAAGCAAAATTTTTATCTTTGAGACATTGTACCCTCTTTTCTAGTTGGCTAACTTTTTTTTCATAATTTGTTTTTCTTGAATAGTTTTCATTTAGTTTATTTTTTCGTTTTAGTTTTTTTCTCAATATCTCACATTTGATTTTTTAGTTATTTTTTGAAAAGTTCTCTTTGGGCAGGGAGTCAGTTCACATTATTCTTTGGGGTAGAATTTTTTTTTTTTTTTTTTTAATTTCAGTGTTCTCCTCTGAAGATGAATTTTTGTCTTTCCTGCTCCTGTAATATGTTTCAATGTGGGGTTCTTTCTTCTTTGCCAGTTCATTTTTAAAAATAAGAGATATTAGTGTTAACACCTCAAATCATGGGGTGGAGGATGGTAAATCAAGCTTTTCTTCAGCTCTCCCATTTGACCAGGAACCCCAAATCCAGATTTCCATCCTCCTGCTAGTGCCTGAAGCCAGCAGCATCTCCGCCCCAATGCTTCTGTACTCAGTGGATGCTGACTCCTTATCTCCCAGGACCTTGTCTCAGCAGCACAGAGGGGTCTGCCATTCCTAATTAGCTGAGTTTTGCTCAGTTTTTATCACTCAGATCCCAAGTAAACAAAGTGTCCAGGAAGGGGAAAGTCCCTGTGATTCCTGCTGAGACTCTAGCTCTGAGTAACTAGCCTGAGGGATCCCCTCTTGCTGTTTCTGTGGAGGTAGTCTTAGAGTGTTTGCATTTCAGATAAGTTAATCCATGGCCTGGGATCTTTCTTTAGATCTCCTCCCGTTATACTGGGAGGACCCCAGTTCTCTCCTAAGTTTTCTTGATTTTTCAGCAGTCTATGTTTGCCCTGAAGCACAAATTTGTTCTATTTGTGGGGGAAATCAAGAGAACTTGAAATTTACTAATCTATTACACTATCTTCCCAGGAATCTCCCCTCAACTTTATAGGTTATTGGTAAATGAGAGAAATATTTTATGAATAAAATCATGTTCCCTGAAACCTGTATCCTTAATCTGCCTTTATATTTTTATATAGCTAAATATAGTTTATTTGGCTTAACATTGCTATACCTGTGAATTTCATTTCCTATGAATTTCAAACCTTTGTTTCCAGGCCGTATATCACATATGGTCATTCCTGAATCACTGAACTAGATTGAGTCACACCTCACCTAGAACAGGTAAAAATCTGGCTCCCTGCAGTTTCTATGCATTATTACTCACTCTGCCTTCTGGGGATGATAAGAAATCTGATCTCTTTTAGATGTTCAGTTGAGAAAGTAGTAAATGAAAGTCAGAGTATTTAGGTTATTAGGGACTTGAGTTGGGCAAGGATGGGTAAAATTTGCATAAATTAAGGAGATATAAGAGAGTATTCATGACACAGAAAATAACATGAACTCAGGCAGGCAGGAGTTTTCAGGATGAAAAGATTAGAACAGCTATGTATGCTAAGGAGCATGACTATGTTATGTAGAATAATTTCAGTTTGAATAAAGTAGAAAATAGAAAGCCAAATCAGTAATAATATTTATGACATATAGTATTGAAATTGTTGTTTAATAAAGCATAATCTGATTAAACAGTATGGAACCTAAACACTATGCATTTCTTTAACCATACTATAAAACAAATGAATTTTTTCCAGAATTTAGAAATCATTCTCTAGAAAGATCATGGAGCATTAAGATATAGATTAAGTTTTGATGAAGGGAAAAAAAAAAAAAAAAAAAAAAAAAGAAAGAGGCAGTGCATGTTGCTCAAATATATGGTAGAGAAGGCCAACCTCATTGGATGATAATTTTAGAGAATGGGAAGAAGAGTAACACAGAAAAGAAGTTGGAAAGCAGTAAGACAAGAGTGCAATAGAAATGTGATAAGAGCCAGAACTAGAGTGGTGGCTGTATAAGTGTACTTAAAAAGATTTAAAGGAAATGTGTTGTGATGGTACAAATGACAAGATTTATTAGTGAGAAATAGAGTAGGTCAGGTTTGATGAAGAAAGAAAAGGTTTATACTTGGAGCAAGCAGATGTGAGCTGAAGAGAATGAGAAGGTGAATTAGTTTCACAGAACCAGTACTGGAGTGTTGCCAAACATAAACTTAGCTACTTCTGGGCCTTTCAGAGCCAGTCTTCATTTCTGGCAGCTTATTGGGAGGAAATGTAAAAGGCTGCTTAACCAGGCCATTTTCAGCTCATTGTCTCAACCCTAACTGGGTCACTGTTGATTACCTTGGAGAATTCAGTTCACATCATTTAGAGTCACTGTCCTTAGGGCTTTGGCTACCTTCACTGTTAGCAAATCATTTCTTCCCCAATTATTGCTCTCCATATAAAGCTGCTTCTCCTGAAGCCTGACTATGTTACTCCTAGACTTGGTATCATCAATATTTAATAGCATTTTCATTATTTTGCCACCCACTTGGCCTAAGAATTAGGAAAGATATTAGAGGGTTAATCAAAGAGATGAATTAATTTAATTCATCCTTGTAGCAATTTAAACTATTCCAATAGGCATGGGATCAAAACATTAGATAAAATTTTGTGTCATCTTTGTTAATAATGAAACCCTAACATTACAAATTTCAATAGCTCTTTGACAAAAGCTAATATAAGGGTATCCTCTTTACCCACCATTAGTATTTCATTGTCAGTAGAGGGATACTATGTGTTCTACATAGGCTTCACTTTATTGTATTCATTTTCACTGTTCTCTGGAAATCAGTTTGTTCTTATAACATGGCACACTGCTGCATTTCTGCTAAAGAATATAGATAGAGAGAGATCCTAAAAGAAAAGTGTTTGAGGTAGAGTAACCTTTTATACTAGTTTCTTTTGTTTTCCTTTTTCTTATTTCATCATGAATCAAAATGCAACAATTCATTCTGTCATGAAACTTTAAATTCTATTGGGAGATGGTACATTATGTTCAGAAATAAGTATGAACTTACACACACACACACACACACACACACACACACACACACACACACACACACATATATATATATATATATATACACACATATGTTTCTGTATATACATATGCATATATATACTTATATTTGTTAAGTAATACACAATAATTGGTTGTAGTGATACACAGTTGATTTATTGAGATTTGTAAAAGAATTACAACTAAAATAATTAGGAAAGGTTTTGAGACAGAGACAAAACTTTGAGACTTAAAAGGAGTTAGATGTTCTGAGATTTGCTTATAAGAATGGACAACATTATAAGTTTGAGGGGCAACTTGTGCAAAGGAAAAGTGGAAGTAGATGTTATCTCTTGTATGTAGAAAAAAAAATTGTATATTTGTCTGGTGTTCCATGAGAGACATTAATATATAAGCAGTTTGGAAAGGTAAGCTGACATATTTTGAATGGACACAGCCAGTTCTCTACTTTATACATAATAATTAGGGAAGGGGATGAGTTAGAGAGGAAATAATGGATTCTGGGAGACCAGTTAGAAGGCCTTTGAAATAGTTTAAGTGAGAGGTAATAAGAATCTGGATTTCTGCATAAAAATTGGAAATGTGAATAGATAATGTTTTGAAAAATAACTGATTTGATACAGCCAAAAATCTAGTAATGCCTGCTTGTAAATTAAATTCACTTTTAGTAGGAATTTTTTTTCCACATGTAGGCAGCTCCTGATTTCCATGTATGCATGTCAGTATTGTAACATCATGTAGAAGGTATTCATGGTAGAGTGTCAAGGACTATGAAAACAGACTAAATAAACATATTTTATGTTCTTTGAAGTGATAGGGAAATAAAATATATAAATTAAAGAAATATACAAGTGATATGACCATGAAGTTGATTATATTTCAATAGCCAGGATTCATCTGACTTTTCTGATAGGTTTCTATACTTCCATCTTCATTCATTTGACTTTTCTGATAGGTTTCTATACTTCCATCTTCATTTATTCATGTTTCCCAAGTGAAAATGAGTAATATTCTGTATGGAGATTAAGAAAATTCACATCAATAAAGTCTGAATAGTATAGTTATCTGCTAATGGGATGAAAAATATAAATACTAGTGCCTACTACAAACCCAATATTGTAAAGTGAAAGAAAGACTTTAAGAAGTTCCAAAGCTGTCCTCTCACTCAACTAAAAGGGACCTCAGAGGTCCTGTAAACTCTACCTTCTTACTACAGCTGAAGAAACTGGTTTATGAAAATTGTGATCTGTGATCAGAGAGTCAACAAGTGTTAGAGATGTAACTTGAATCTAAGTCTTTTATCCATGCTCTGATACTTAACTTCAATATAATAGCCTCTTCACATTGTTAAACCGTTCACTTGGAAAAAGTAATGAATACAACATCTTAAATTAATTAAATTCACCTATGCTTTTCCTCTCAAAAATTCTTATCAAAGAAATGACAACTCCATTACAACCAAGTATCATTTGACATGAACTGTTTGAGAGCAGATTTTTTTGTATTGTCATTGTATTTACTTCCTCTATCAAACACTCTGATTTATTGATTATTGCCAAGAAGACAGAAAAGGAATATGTGAATTAATACTATTAAGCCCAAGTCAGGCATTTGGAGAAGTCAACAGTATTTCCAAAATTATTTCTAAGAGGTAATATTACTAATACCTAGAAATATAATATAATACTTTTGAAATACAATGGACAAATAACTCCATTTAGAGTCACTTAGGCTTGCACCCTGACTCTATCACCACTGTATTATGGAAGAAAAATATTTGTTATAAGGAGCAAGGAAAAGAGTGTGTAAAATGCTTTGTTGTGAAATTGCTCTACAAATATAAGGCTTCCATGAAAATGGGAGACGTGTACCTGATAATATATAGCTAAAGAAACATAAAGGGATATGCATTCTTTTTCAAGAGGAGTTTACAAGAGAACATATGTGTGAGTATATGTTGTATGTGTATGTATGTGAATGTCACATAGATGCACCTTTGTTTGTGGTCTAATGCTCTAGAAATAATTAGATATAGGTTTCTTTCCAAGGCTTAAAAATTGAAAAAAATGATAGAATCACTGTTTATTCAACTACTTTGGGGATACTATATTAGCATATTAACTTGCATATTTAATTCTATTATAGAACTCAAGCCCAAGATGTTTTGTCATTTTTGAAGGCAGATAAATAAGATAATCTTTTTTTTTTTTTTTTTTTTTTTTTTACAGTCTAGTGAAAGCTGAAGTATATTAAAGCAAATAGGAAACTTGCCAGTGATATAACTTTGAAATTGCATGTAACTTGCTGCCGGTGACATTGAATTTGTAAGCTTGTTTCAGCCCCTGTGTTTGTTTAATTTCCATTATCATGATTCCCATGGGGACATAGCTATTTCACAGGCCTCATCCACACAATAACGAAAATCAGCAGTAGTAGAAAAGGTTAAGGATAGGGCAATTGGATTTTTGCAATACTGACTCAAGGACACATGATAGGGCAATGACTGTACAATTCAACCAAAAACTAATCAATACGGAATATCTGGGTACTGTACTACTTACTATAAGCTGATGGGATTTAAATACCGTGAAGCCTGATTTCCAGGATATGTTTAAGGTTAATAACTTATTATTCATCATTAACCTGCAAAAGTGAACAGTTAATGGTATCATTCTTACTGTTTACTCTATGTATGTCCTCCATCCAAGTCCCCATTACCAGATGGAAGCCAGACAGTTTTGTGCTTTCCTGTATTCCGACATCAAATTAGGACAAACATCTTTGTTCCTTTTCCTTATTCAGCAATTGTGCTGTTCTATGACCTTGAGCTAGTCACTTTCTACTTCCCCAGCCTTCATTTCCTTCCTGTATATCAAAGAGAAAACAATAAAAATTCTTGTTTGTAGAGAACTGATACCTTTGTAGATGAAATATGCTGCATAAGGGCAAAAAGCCATAATGAAACCTTGTCAATGTTCCTTTAAAAAATTAAAATCTCATTAAAAAATAGAACTCTTCAACAACCTCATCAGTGCTGTACTGGAAAGCAATTAGAAATATTGTTTTGTCCCCCAAATCATCATTGTAACTGTGTTTGTCCTACAAAATCACGTGTAGATTTTGTCTATCAGATGCTGGTTAGACAGAGGAGTAGCTGATGATAGCAGCTAATATTCATAAAACACTGATTCTTTACTTCACATACATTCTCTTATTATTATTATTATTAATATAACAGCACTGGGAGGTAGGTTCTATTATTATAGATGAGTAAATGAACATATATGTGTTCAGTATATTTGTGTGTATGTGTATATTTATATGTGTGCACATTTGTGAATATATGTATATGAATATATAGAATAAAATCTATTATTATTATTGGTTAATTTTATAGATGAGGAAATTTCATGAAGTTCAAATGACTTGATTAGAGTCACATTGCTAATCATGTAAAATAAAATTCAAATGTGGATCCTCTTCACTTCAATGCTTTAGTACTCTATCCACTATGTAATTTCAGGGCATATAGAGAGGGAGGGGCTAATGGGTTGGACATTGGACTTGAAGCTAGGAGATAATTTTGAATCTTTCCTCAAATACTTCCTCACTGATAACACTTTACTTTTGTCTTCCTCACTTTTCTCATCTGTAAAAAACCAGGATAATAATAGCATATACTTTAACAGGAGTGCCGTGAGGAACAAAAGAGATAATATACATAAGACATTTTGTAAATCTTAAAGCCCTTGTGTAAAAGTGTGATGTTTTTATTAGGGTGCTAGATGTGAAATCAGTAATATTTCAATTCAAATATACCTCTGACATTTGCTCAATATGTGACCATGGATCAGTCACTTAGTCCTGCTGAGATTCAATTTCTTCACCTATAAAATGAAAATAATTATTTATATACTATTTTCCTCAAAATGTTATTGGGAAGCTGAAATGAGGTCACATTTATAAACTGTATATAAATATTGTTGATTGTTGTGTTAAACCGCGATCATTTCATAGCTGATATAAAACAAATATGATTTGACAAGTAAATAAATGTAAACTTTTGCTAGAGTATTCAGAAAATTTCTTTAATTTATTATTTTATTTTTCCAGTCAAGATGTCTTTATGAGATCTCATGTTTACATCCATTTTTATTTTTTTTTATATTTAAAAAATGCAACATACACATGCAGCCTCTAGACATTTGTACGAAATGACCTGAGCACATAACAATAAATCAAAACTGAAGTTGAAATCATAAACATTTAACAGCATAACTTTGTATTTACTTATGTAGCCAAGCTAACACCCAACAAATGTGTCTCCTAGTGCGCTATTAAGGCATACGAGATAAGAGAAATTTCAGATCAAGATGGGAGTTAGAAGGAATGGAACACATATTACAATCTTCCCAATTACCATCACTCAGGGTTGAAATGTAGGAATAAATTGTTTATAGTATTGTTTCTCCTCTAAAGACATGTTCTTATTTTTGACATAACTTGAGATAGTAAAGCTGATGCCCTCATTTTGCCCATCTCATATCATTCCAGCTAAATATGTTTTGAACAGTTAGTCTGTTTATCTACATTTGATATCTACTCTGGAGTTACACAGAATATTGAAAATGGCTCCTATTTCTATTCAGGTAGAAGGAATTGATTTGTGAAAAGTAAAGTTTGATAATAATGTTTATAATAATTTTCTTCCTTCTCTTCACAAAATCAGGGCTTCTCTGCACCAAGATCTATTCCCAGAAGAAAGGATTTTCACTTGAAGCACTTGGAATGAATACATACATGCATACATACCTATATATGTATATGCATGCACATGTCCATACAAACATGTTTATGTGTATATATGTACTATGTGTGTGTATATATATATGCATATATTTATATATTTGTATATATACATATATACACATATACAATATTCTGTTTCAATATAATTGATACCCTTTTTATACCTGTGTATATACTTTGTGCATTTAAAAACATCTTCTCATAAGGAGTCCACAGGCTTCTGCAAGCATCTGAACATCTGAAGGGATAAATGACAGTGCAAAATTAAGAACCCTGTTATATAGAAAGTATGTCTATGAACAGGATCACAATGATACCCATGAATATGTTCAGACTGACAGTCTCTGAGTACTGTGCTTAAATTTTTCATACCCAAACATAATCTTGACTATATTTACATATCTTAAGCTAAGGTTGATGGATATAAATATGCTCATCTACAGCACTCAGGAATATAGCTTTATGAGATGGTTTCAAAAACAGTAGGATCATTAATCTAGAAGAAGGCTTCTTAAACTTTTTCCACTCACCATCACTTTTGGCCCAAGAAATTTCATGTGACCCCAGGTCTAAAGGTATTTAAAGTAGGTATACTTTTTTACTGATTTATTTACTGATAATAAATCATAATTTTGTGACTCTTACATCCAGTTAAGAATCTCAAACAGGATCCTGAAGCACAATTTAAGAAAATGTGATCTACAGTTTGGAGAGACCTTAGCATAATTATTTTGTAGTTTTAATTCAATTCAATAAATATTAAGGAACTATTAAGAGGTAGTCAATGGGCTAAGCCCAAGAGATACAAAAGTTAGGTAAAAATAAAGTGGGTTGACAATGCACAAAAAAAAGCCGAAAAGAGCAGAGGAGGAGACCACCTAGGGATGCATATTGTTCTTTAAAATCAAAACTGACTATTAAAGTGGACTATTAAATGATAAAACAAATGATACCCCAGGCACAGGGTAGTAAGCATTCCAGGCATATCTTGAATCCTTATCCTTTTAGCAGATTAACTTGACTACCATTTAGCATTCAAAAAAGAAAAGTAAATAAATAAATGGCTTCATAGATCATAGGTTCTCTTCTGGGGAGGGGGAAATTTATCCTGTGAGAGTATCTAAATATCCTTACTAGAAATGGATTTTCTCATTTTTTGGCAGATGCAATCTCTTCAAGGTAGAGGAACAAAGTTCTATTTGGGTTTCTTAACGAAAGGATTTGTGATATTCCAAACATATATCCAGAATTGTACTTAGTGAAACCTATTCTCTCTTTTTCATTCACAATAGCTCTTTCCCATGTCCTCTTGTGAATCCTATACACTTTTTTTTGTATAATTTTGTTTTACTTTTTGAGAGGCTACATTTTTAATATTTCTTAATATAAGCTGGGTACTAGAGTAGCAAATGGGTTATCCATCAATGATACCTTATTCTTACTCCTATATTAGTCACAAAATCACTTGGATGATATCTTTTGTTACCTTTCATTTATGCAATTCATCATTTGTAAAATGCTGTAGCTTTAATAAATGTATCATTTTTTTTTTCTATTACAGTTTAGGTGGCCCACAATTTTAATTTGTCAGAAAGTCTGATATTCCATAACTCACAGTTAAATAGTATCAGTAGAAGAACATTGTTATTAAAAATGAGATTTTGCCTTAAGGAGTAGCCCAGTGTTAATGAAAATAAGATAGTTTCCCAAATGTGATCAATTCCATTCCATTCTTCTTGCTATGTGCCCAGTAACTTAGCTGCACACAGGATCTTGTCAAGATCTGTGTCCTGTCTGCTTGGTTTTCTAAGCTATTTGTCTGACTATATAGCCTGTCAGTATTCTTAACCCTCATTGAGTCATGGCCTACTTTGTCAATCCAGTGAAATCTCTGGACTCCTTCAAAAAATGTTTTTAAATGCATAAAATAAAGCACACAGAATTACAAAGGAAACAAAATATATAGAGGTACAATTCTCAAAAAAAAAAAATTTTTTTTTGAAAAAGGTTTGTTTGCAGGTAAAGAACTCCTGTACTAAACCCTACATATAGAACATTTTACTTGCCTTTTTTTTTCATGTTTAGACAATTATTCAAAATATTTGTACAAGATTGTAGATCTTATTTAGGCATTATAGAGCTTGAAAACATAATGTCAGACAAAATAAAGAGCTTTTAAAGACTCTCTCCTTGAATTAAATCTATATTGGACATTATCCATGAGGTAGGAAAACATCTTAGCACCCATGTACCAACTTTATATTCTTGATTTAATAATTAGAAGATCATCAAAGTTATTTTTGTTATTATGTACATGAAGGAAGTTTTCATGTTCTTAAAATATGAAAAGGCCATTTTTTTTAATTTAATATTTTGGTTTTTTTCCTCAATTATATATAAAACAATTTTTCACATTTGTTTTTAAAAATTTAAGTTCCCTTCCTCCTTCCTCAGTCCTCCCTGTTGAAAAGGCACATGAAAAGTTAGGCAAACCATTTCCATGAAAGTCATGTTTGCAGAAGAAGTCCCCCCCACCAAAAAAAAAAAAAAAAAAACTAAAGAAAATATAAAGTTAAAAATCTATTAATCTATCTTCAGACACAATCAGTTCTTTCTCTATCTGTGGATAGCTTTTTTCATCATAAGTGCTTCAGAGATTTCTTGAATCATTGTATTTTCGAGAACAGTAAAGTTATTTACAACTGATCATCCCACAAAGTTATTACAATGTTGTGAAACTATATGTGAAAACATGTCTAATCCCTTTTTTATACTCAATCAAAAATGCAATCCATGCACATATAAGCACACATATATTTCTATACACATATGTTAGTATTATCATAAATGTTTCATAGACATGGGAAATAGATATGGAAATTAGTAGTTGTTGATATATATTCTCTATTGCTTTTGTGAGAAATGATAATGTCTATTATTGCCTCTAATGTCATAGATCTACTGTTCTGTTTGCAGAATTAGAAATGGTACTAAACGATAGATGGAAAATTCATTCCAAACAAAACAAGGAGTCTGTCCAAGAGATGCCACAATTTTGCTGTCACAGAAGTAGTCATTCCTTATATACCTAAAAGGGAATATGTGAAGCAATATAGAAAAAATGAAAAATATTTTATGACCCCCCAAAAAAATCAATGGTTAAAAATGATGTCTATGTATTTATTATTCTATCTCTACAAAAACCAAAACCAAAAATCAATAACAACCAATGTGAGAATAACTATTAAATATAAAGGAAACAAGTTTTGGGTTTTTTTGTATGTTTTATTTTGTTTTGTTTTGTTTTTTATAAATTACCACATGCAGTGACAATATTAAGGAAACAAGACCATTTTGCTTCTCAGACACTTCAAAATTAGGACACCTGCAATATGGCAACTTGTCTCTTTCCTGAAAGTACCTTTTGAAATAGCAACTGAAATCCTCTCAAGCAAAAAAGAATTAAAAATTGAAGGGAAAATAATTGAAAAGTCACTGATTTGGAACTGAATTGTTGCAAGCAAGGGGCTAGTTGAGAGTACTAACATATTCACGGAAATGATGTTCAATTGTTTTTCAGTGACAATCAGATTGAGAGAATCAGGCACCTCATAGCAATTATTGACTTTCTGCCAGAATCTGTTATAAGATTGCCTTAGGGAAGGCAAGATAAGAGGGCCTCTTCCTAAAGAAGCTGAATCAAGGCAAAGGAGAGAAGCAAGAAGGGTTATTAAAGCTTTGTACAGCAATGTTACCTGGTGATGGAACATCCACTTCTTTAAGAAATGTTTATGGAATAGGTATTTTAAACAAAACCTGTTTGCCTCAATGATAAAATGTATAAAATTATCAACCCAAAAGAAAATTTTGAAATAGCAATGTTGTAATGCTAATTATCTTTAAAAATAAATTCACTGATTACAAACAAATTAAACAATGACTCAGGAAGGCTGGGTGGTATAATGATATTAGTACTGGACCTTAAATTGGAAGAAGTGAGTTTGAGGCTAGTTCAATTTAATTCAGCACACATTTGCTAAGTACCTAATAAATTCTAAGGCACCAGAGAAACTCTACTTGGCTGTGTGTCCCACAGGGATGTGAAAGAGCATCCCTTATGGGGCAAATGACAAGAGCAAAACAAACAGAAAAATGAACAGGGTTATTAAGAAGAATTGCTTTATTAGCAAAAATGAACTATGGTAAAGTTTGTTGATAGAACAGGTAGAAGGGAGTCACCTTGTTCTCAAGGACTAAAAATATCAACATACTTTTAAAATTGATGGATGGAAGATATTAGGTTTGATCTGATAATCAATAAACATTCCCTGTATGTTTTTTCAACAGAAAAATCACAGAATTTACAACTGAAAGGGACCTCTCCTAGATCCCTTACTTGTTTCTCATAAAGTGACTCAAAGTGGTAGGAAGAAAAAGGCTTGTGACTTTCAATTTACATGACTGAATATATTCTCTATTTTATTTTATTTTATTTTTGGTTTCCAGCATTCATTTTATAAGATTTGTGTTCCATTTTTTTCTCCCTCTCTCTTACCTCTCCCTTCCCCAAGACAGCATACAATAAGTTTAACATGTACACTCCTTTGAAAAGTACTACCATAACTATTATGTTGTATAAGAAAAAAATTAGATCAAAGGGGGGGGGAGGGAGAGCAATAAGAAAGAAAAATCAAAGAGAAAAAAAAATTAAAATATTATGCTCAATCCACATTCAGTATCCATAGTTGTTTCTTTGGTTGTGGATAGCATTTTCCATCCCAAATCTGTTGGAATTGTCTTAAATCACCGTATTGCTGAGAAGAGCTAAATCTATCACAGTTGATCATCACATAATCTTGCTTTTACTGTGTACAATGCTCATCTTCAGTCCAACTGCATACATTCACTATGTTGATTTGATGTATTTCCTCCATAGAATAAGATCAAATAAGAGATTTTGAGAGTTTGTCTGCTCTCAAAATGAAACACCTCTTTTCTGATCACTATAAACTAAATCATCCTGGTGTTTTTTTGTTTTTTCCTAGAATTTAGTATGTTTAATTTAGGCCCTTAATGTATATTTGTATAATTTCTTATACTTAGATTCTGAGTTGCAACTTGCCATTTCAATATTCTATAGACTTATAAGAATTCAAGATTTTTAGAATTCAAAATTTAAGTATTTTAAGAATCCATTATCTTCCAATATCATCTGCTTATGATAATAACCTCCACATTACTCATAAGATGATGTTCTACATCATATATTTTTGATAGGAAGAAATCTATCTAGGCCCACATACACAGAACTTGACTCCAATCACCAAAATAACAATGAGATTCTAGACAGAAAGTCTCAATTTTTCATCATTTGATCAACTTTGGTAGACTTTGCTCTTGTCATTAATGATGCAAGACAATTCTAAAAGGTCCATGATGGAAAGTCCTGTCTATATCCAAAGAAGAACTCTGGAGTCTGAGTACAGATTGAAGAATATTATTTTCACTTTCTTTGTTTTCTTTCTTGTGGTTTTCCCTTTTCTTATTTCTTATTTCACAGCATGACTAATGTAGAAATATTTTATATGATTGTATGGGTATAACCTAAAAGAAAATCTAACAAACAAATAAAAAATTCTCAAAAACAATTTTCTTTTCTACTGTTGGATGTTATTACTGTTGGAATGGATATGACTCTTTTTAAAGTTCTTTCTCTATTTAAACTATAGTGCTAGGGGCATGTGGTTTTAAAAAGGAACTGATAGAAGTTCAGTAAGAGCCACTTCTTGTGCTCTTTGGAGACATAAGATGAACCTCATTCTCTGAAGAGTTATACCTTCTCCTTCCTCTTCCTGACTGAGAACTACTCTATTTTAGGCAATATCTTCCCCATGGAATACTGTAGGACAAGGTTAGCTCTGAATGAATAGTGCTAGGTATATACTAAGGAATAAGGATTTTGTTATTGAGAGATGATCTCACTATCGTCCCTGGTCATTATGTGGTCTATGAATAGGCAATACAATGATGGAAAAAAAAAAGCATCAACAACCACCATCAAACTATCAAAAAGAATGTTGCATAATTAGAAAGAAAGCTTAGAGCTAAAAAGATGATATTCATGTGAGAAGATATTTACCATCCCCTCTTTGCAGAGATTGGGGCTCCACTGGTATGCACATATTGTCAGGTTTTTGTGGTAGTTATTTTTGGATATTTCAGTCCATCTAGCTAACTTATTTCTCTTAGTTCTCTTTTCCTTTTTTTCTGAAAAAATATTATAATCGCCTTCTGAGAGATGGGAAGGTAAGTTACATGGGGGATATATGGAATGCAAAAAAGGAAAGACATCTATAAAATATATTTTAGAAGGTAATAAGGTATCTGGATAAGAGAAAACTAGCACATCTAAACATTTATTAGGTTTCTATTCCAATGTGTATGTTATATACCTATGTGTTTTATATATTTTCTTCTCTGACAAGAAATAAACATAGTAAGGGAGAAAAGCAAAAAAATTCTTTCATTTTGCTTTCATTTTGGCCATTTAATATCTAATTTCAGAATAGACTTTTAAGAAATGTGTGTTACTTTATTATTTCTCAAATTCTTCATCTATTTTTTTTTTCTTTCTGTCCAGGTGGCCAGCATATGCTCTGATGTCTAGAAATCACAAAATAATTTCTATTTCTCCTTCCCTTCATCTTCACTGAAATGTTCTTTTCATGCTCTGCTTTTCTTTTTCCTGAATGCCTTCATCTCAGTGTACATTGTCATTTTTCTGTACCTTCTTCGTTCCCTTCACTTTTATATATCTTGTATTTATTAATAAATTACATCCATCCAGAGCAATTCAAATCATGTATTTTAGCCCACCAAATCTCAATGATGAAATCAAATTTGCCTCTTTAAATTGGAACTTCTATTTTTTTTTCTTTTTTATTTGATTGCTATTTAAACTCTTGCCATTTATAAATAAAACTCTGAAGCCATGTGTTTTATTAATGGTTCCTTTGCTGAATAGCAATCTCTTTTTCTTGTTTTTTTTTTTTTGTTGTTGTTGTTTGTTTGTTTTTTCTGAGGCTGGGGTTAAGTGACTTGCCCAGGGTCACACAGCCAGGAAGTATTAAGTGTCTGAGACCAGATTTGAACTTGGGTCCTCCTGAATTCAGGACTGGTGCTCTATCCACTGTACCAACTAGCTGACCCAAGTAATCTCTTTTTCAAACTGATTCAGGAATCCCAATCTTATTTTGAAACTCAACCTTTTAATTCCATTCTTTATTTAGGTTTATATTCTGTATTCTTCTTTGCTTTCAACAAATATCAGTGAAACAAGCATAGGCTGCCCCGCTTTGGTTTTCATCTTCTTACCCAAGATTGTTATTTTTTGAAGTGATTTTTATTTACCTTTCAGCAATATCATTTTTGTTTTCATAAATGGAAAGTTCTCTATTACGGCTTGGAAACATGCCATGAGAATGCCTTCTCTTACACTTTTTACACTTCTCTACACTTTTGCAGTATTTTCAGGTCAATAAATATCTGCCTTTTTTATCCATCTATCTATCTATCTATCTATCTATCTATCTATCTATCTATACTTTTTTACACTTCTCTAAACTTTTGCATTTCACATTAACAAATATCTGCCTCAGGACCCCTAACTAAGGAGTCAGTCATCAGCTGTCACTTTTCTTTTTTTTTTTTTTTTTTTTTTTTTCTTGACCCTTAATGAATGCTTTCTCACCTCAGAGCTTGAGGGAAGGAATATTCTTCCTTCTTAAAGTGTCTAGCTTCTTTCTTTCTAAGAAGAGCCTAGAAATGTTAGTATTAGTGATAATGATGGTGATGGTGATGATGTTTGTTTAAACTTATCCAGCTGACTAGTGTACTTATTTATATGTGTTGACTAAAGGAATGAGAAGAGAAATGTTAAATCTCCTCTCTCTATCCCCCACCCAATCCCTACCCGCCAAAACCAACAACAAAAAACAAACCTTATCATTAATCAACAATGATAGCATTAATGGGGGAATCCTGAAACTGTCCTTGACTTTTAAGGTGAATCCTGAAACTCTCCTGACAGGGAGCCACCCCTAGGTTGGCCCAGGACTACTCCCTACTTAGCTCAAATTTAAGTGGTCTCATTTAGCTGGAGATCTGGACTTGATATTTCTATTTAGTAGCTGACTACACCTTATATTGAGTTGAAAATTAGTCCAGGACCACTCCTACTTAGCTCAAACTTAAGTTTTCTCATTCTACTGGAAATCAAGGCCTGGGGGCTGATGATATTGAAATAATTTCATTCAATTGAAATTTCAGTCTCAAATTTCCTATTTAAAGGGTGATTTGGGGGTTCATTGCTTTTCAGAGGTCCCAAAACAGGCCCATGCCTTGTCAAGGAACCTCTCTCCTTGGCATAGCTGCCTGTCAGAATCCCTGCCTGCTCAGAAGACATTCTCTTCTCAGTGTTAACACCTCTGTTTATCTCTCTGCCAGGATTTCTCTGCTAGGTTCTTTATCTCTCTGACAAAACTTTGCCACTCAGAAGTCAGTCTTCCTGGCAAAAGCTGACTTCTTCAATGCCCACAATAAACTTCATTTTTGCCAATCTAATATTTTGGGTTCCTGAAGTCTTTCATGTTGGATTGTACTGACCAAAGAAGAGTTCCCACAAATCTCTGCACTGTCACTAACTGCATCGTTTGGTTCCCTAACATCATTATTTGGTTCCCTGATGATCAGGATCCCTGAAAATGTGGACAAGGTAAAGCCTTTTCTTATTGTTTTATTCCATAGGTGACGACACTCAAATACCTGGGAAGATCTGAGTTGTTGGAGCCCCAGGCTTAAGAAGTATTCTTTCAGGGACAGCTGGTTTGTGAATACCTGCATTCTGACACAAAGGCCCCCTTACTCAGGAAGCATTTTGTCATCTCTCCATCGCTAGAGACATCTAGAGACAGATGACCTAGACAATCAGGGAAACTAAGGCCTTTCTGGCAAAATGGGACAAAACCCCTTTGTTTCTAAGGTGAAAGATCTCAAACCTAAAAAGTTTATATTAAAACAGCATTGTAGGGTATTGTTTACATTAGCTGGAAGGAAATCAAACTTCCTCCTTCCAGCCCCTTTAGGGGCAAGGAAGACTCCCTCTGCATCTCTTTGAAGTCCTTCTCAGGAAGATTCTAAATCCCTTTTCAGAACAGGATTTTATTTCTTTATCTCTATCACCTGAACTAAATCCTGGGACTTACAGCTTTTTTTCTCCTCCTCAGGATGCTGATTCTAATCTCTCCCAGACAGAGGAGAAACCTGGCCATTACTCCAGGAACCTCACTCAGCCATTTGAGGAGTTCAAGGCCACTGCTCTCCTTGATCTATCCTGGGGAGCTGTTAATGTTAAACTATCTGCACCAGATATACAGAGGGAGTTATAGAAGCCAGATTTGGTCCCTCAGATTTCTCCCTCAAAAACAGCTATTGGAGGAATAGGAATCAGGCTTTAGCTGAGGGGAGAGGTGATGAAATTAAAGTGATATTTGGAGAAAAGTCTCTAGGAACCCCAGAGGTTTGTGCTCTAGGTGTCATGGAAACTGTTCTAGGAGACCTCCCAGTGCTTGTTCTGAGTTTGAGCAGGAGGGGCACTGAAGGAACTGCCTGCAGGGGTTGTGCCGCCCTCCCCCCAATGCCCTGTCCTCTAGCAGGAGTTTGGGGCCTAGTTAAGTTCCTCCTCACCCCTACGGTGACAGTACAACACCTGGTGGCTGGTAAGATGGGAGGGGCTTCTCCTTCACTCTCACTCTGCCACTCTGGTCTTACCTGCTCCTTCCCCCATAGAGTGGGGATTGCAGGGGAACACAAGCACTGTCTGGAGACCTCTCCTTTGACTCCCTGGCTTGGTGACCTGTCATTTAAATGCTGGCATGATTTAGAGGTGAGATTGGGGACTCAGACCTCCAGAGAAAATTTTAAAGCACAAAGTTTTAGTTAGAGAGTTACCAAATTTGGAGAAGCTTAACTGTATTTTATCTTGATCTGCAGCCCTGATAGGGAGGGCCACACCCATACTCCAGACCCTGCCTCACAGAGCAGCTTTGTACTTCCCTAGGTTGGCCATCCTGCCTTGGAGAAGTGACTTGCCAAGGCCCTTTTCTTTTTCTTTTTTTTTCTTTCTTTTTTTTTTTTTAATTTTATAATTATAAATTTTTTTTGATAGTATATATGCATGAGTAATTTTTTTTTTTTTATAACATTATCCCTTGTATTCATTTTTCCAAATTATCCCCTCCCTTCCTCTACTCCCTCTCCTAGATGACAGGCAATCCCATAAATTTTACATGTGTTACAATATAACCTAGATACAATATATGTGTGCAAATCCCATTTTCTTGTTGCACGTTAAGTATTACATTCCAAAGGTATGAGTAACCTGGGTAGATAGACAGTAGTGCTAACAATTTACATTAACTTCCCAGTGTTCCTTCTCTGGGTGTAGTTGTTTCTGTCCATCATTGATCAGCTGGATATCCACTTCCATCAGAATACATCTTCATACAACATTGAAGTGTACAGTGATCTTCTGGTTCTGCTCATTTCCCTCAGCATCAGTTGATGCAAGTCTCTCCAAGCCTCTCTGTATTCCTCCTGCTGGTCATTTCTTACAGAGCAATAATATTCCATAACCTTCATATACCACAATTTACCCAACCATTCTCCAATTGATGGGCATCCATTCATCTTCCAGTTTCTAACCACTACAAAAAGAGCTGCCACAAACATTTTGGCACATACAGGACCCTTTCCCCTCCTCAGTATTTCTTTGGGATATAAGCCCAACAGCAGCAATGCTGGATCAAAGGATTTGCACAATTTGATAACTTTTTGGGCATAATTCCAGATTGCTCTCCAGAATGGATGGGTTCTTTCACAACTCCACCAACAATGTATCAGTGTCCCAGTTTTCCCACAGCCCCTCCAACATTCATCATTATTTGTTCCTGTCATCTTAGCCAATCTGACAGGTGTGTAGTGGTATCTCAGAGTTGTCTTAATTTGCATTGCTCTGATCAGTAGTGATTTGGAACACTCTTTCATATGAGTGGATATAATTTCAATTTCATCATCTGAGAATTGTCTGTTCCTATCCTTTGACCATTTATCAATTGGAGAATGGTTTGATTTCTTATAAATTAGGGTCAGTTCTCTATATATTTTGGAAATGAGACCTTTATCAGAACCTTTAACTGTAAAAATATTTTCCCAATTTGTTACTTCCCTTCTAATGTTGTTTGTATTACTATTGTTTGTACAGAAACTTTTTAGTTTCATGTAATCAAAATCTTCTATTTTGTGATCAATAATGATCTCTAGTTCTCCTCTGGTCATAAATTCCTTCCTCCTCCACAAGTCTGAGAGGTAGACTATTCTCTGTTTCTCTAATCTATTTATGATCTCATTCTTTATGCCTAAGTCATGGACCCATTTTGATCTTATCTTGGTATATGGTGTTAAGTGTGAATCCATATCTAATTTCTGCCATATTAATTTCCAGTTTTCCCAACAGTTTTTTTTCCAAATAATGAATTTTTATCCCTAATGTTGGAATCTTTGGGTTTGTCAAAGACTAGATTGCTATAGATGTACCCTTTTTTGTCCTTTGTACCTAATCTGTTCCACTGATCGACTGGTCTATTTCTTAGCCAATACCAAATGGTTTTGGTGACTGCTGCTATATACTATAGCTTTAGATCAGGTTCACCCTAGACCACCTTTATCTGACTTTTTTTTCAATAGTTCCCTTGCAATTCTTGACCTTTTATTCTTCCATATGAATTTTGTTGTTATTTTTTCTAGGTCATTAAAATGGTTTCTTGGGAGTCTGATTGGTATAGCACTAAATAAATAGATTAGTCAATTCTTTGGTAGATGGATTTCCAAATACTTTATACTCTCAACATTTGTTTGAAATGGAATTTCTCTTTGTATCTCTTGCTGTTGCATTTTGTTGGTGATATATAAAAATGCTGAGGATTTATGTGGATTTATTTTGCATCCTGCCACTTTGATAAAATTCTGAATTATTTCTAATAGCTTTTTAGCAGAGTCTTTGGGGTTCTCTAAGTATACCATCATGTCATCTGCAAAGAGTGATAGTTTGATTTCCTCATTTCATACTCTAATTCCTTGAATCTCTTTCTCGGCTCTTATTGCCGAGGCTAGCATTTCTAGTACTATATTGAATAGTAAGGGTGATAGTGGGCAACCTTGTTTCACTCCTGATCTTACTGGGAAAGGTTGCAGTTTATTTCTATTGCATATTATGCTTACTGAAGGTCTTAAATATATGCTCCTGATTATTCTAAGGAATAGTCCATTTATTCCTATACTCTCAAGCGTTTTTAGTAGGAATGGATGTTGGATTTTATCAAATGCTTTTTCTGCATCTATTGAGATGATCATATGTTTTTTATTAATTTGATTATTAATATGGTCAATTATACTAATAGTTTTCCTAATATTAAACCAGCCCTGCATTCCTGGAATAAATCTTACTTGATCATAGTGTATTATCCTGGGGATGATTTTCTGAATTCTTTTTTGCTAATATCTTATTTAAGATTTTAGCATCAATATTCATTAAGGAAATTCGTCTCTATACCAAGGCCCTTTTCATTGAAGAGGCCTCAAAACTAACCTTGGGACAGCATTAACCCCTGGGGTCCAGAGCATTTTAGAAGCCAAAGAACATCAGAGATTGGTGGGAAGCTTAATAAATATCAGGGTCTCCTATCTGACCTAATTGTCTGGGTGAGTCACACCCTTAATCCCACAACCCTGCTCCCTGATTCCACCTAACTGGGAGAAATTAGCTTTCCTGAAAATGGGCAAGAAAGGTGGGATTTTGTCAATGCCCTAGACTCTAACTCTAGCCTACTTGAAAAAACAAACAAACAAACAAACAACAACAAAAAATCTTTACTAAGAATTACTAAGAATTTACTAAGAATTACTCAGAATTTACTAAGAATGAGAATGTTTTTGCTCCTAGCATTTTCTCTCCTACTTTTCTTGTTCTTGATTGACATTCTATACCCTTACCAACAATTAACTCTTTAGCATAATTAACTTCTTAATTACTTTCAGCTAGGGATCTCTGTGTGCAGTAGGAGCATTCATCATTGTTGGGTGGGCTATCAGCATTCTTAAGGCAGCTTACAGAGGGCATCTGATGCATTTTTTGCAACAAATAACTCATTTCCAAACTTCATCAGCTCAACCCTTTTAATCTGCTCCTGAGCTTTGTTTCCTCTAGGCCTCAAGCTAGGAATTTTCAACCATTCCTCCAGCCTGGAAAACATGAAATAACTGATTGGGACACACAACACCTCTTATATGCTCTGCTGCTATCTTTAGATCTCACATCTTCCCTCCTAGCATGAACCCCCAAGTGAACTTAAGGACATCTCTATGACCCTTACCAGCTCAAAGCAATCACAGAAGAAGAGACTTTGAATTTGAGGGTGACTGCTTGAAAGGGGAGAATGATGGGGAACCCTGAAACTGTCCTTGACATTTGAGGTGAGCCCTGACACTCTCCTGACAGGGACCCATCCTTGGGGCAAGTAAGTTGTTTCCTTAAGATTGGCCCAAGACCGATCTGGACTTAGCTCAAACTTAAGTGGTCACATTCAGCTGGAGATCTGGAGCTGGTATTTCTATTGAGTAGCTGCAACCTCTATTGAGCTGAAAATTAGTCCAAGACCACTCCTACTTGGCTCCAATTTAAGGGGTCTTATTCAATTGGAAATCTAGACTTGGGGGCAGTGACAACATTGAAGTAATTTCATTCAATTGAAACTTGAGTCTCAGATTTCCTATTTAAAGGGCAATTTGGGGGGCTCATTTCTTTGCAGAGGCCCCATAGCAGGAATTTTGCCACACTAAGGGACCTCTCTTTGGCATAGCTGCCTGCCAGGACCCTTGCCTGCTGTGAAGACATTCTCTTCTCAGTGTTAACCCCTCTTTATCTCTCTGCCAATATTTCTCTGCTAGGACCTTTATCTCTCTGTCAGGACCTTGCCACTGAAGAAGTCAGTCTCCTAGCAAAAGCTGACTTCTCAGTGACGATAAACTTTCTTTTGCCAGTCTAATATTTTGGGTTTGAATACTTTCATGTTGGACCTGCGCCAACCAAAGAGCAGTTGCCACAACTCTCTGCACTGCCATGAACTGCATTATTTGGTTTCCTGACCGCATTAGTATTATAGAGTTATAGCTGAAAAATGGACCTTGGGGACCAACTACTTCATTTTACGTGATATCCAGATAATTTAACTGTCTTGCTTATGGGCACAAAGCAATTAAACATAAAAAAACAAAAAAACAAAAAAAAAACTCTGACTTCAAAGTCAATATTTTTCTATTGCAATACACAACCATCCATTCTCATAATCATTATGAAGCATGTGTTTTATTGACATTTACATTGAATATTTCAAAACCTTTTGTAAAGAGAGAAAATCATAAAATGTAGACACAGAAACATAAGGGTCTGTTGTGGTTTCTGGGTATGAGAATATGTAATACAAATTTTGGTCAAGATTTGAGGGAATGATACTTTCCTTAGGATATGTTAGAATTGTTTATTTACAGCCATGTCTCATTTATAAGTGTATGGAGAGATGAATTCAATCAAGGATAGAGTCTGCCCTATAGTGAGGCAATGGAGTTAGGACACAAGGACTAATATCTCTCAAAAATTAATTAGGAATCTTATCTCAAGATGAGGAAGGTAGAATTGTGGTTGTGTCACTTTAATGAATTTGCTGCAGTTTCATAAGCCAATTCTAACTAGAAATAATTTCAGTTTAATCCTGAAGACTACCAAAGCTGGATAATGGAAGATAGGCCTAGTAGAGTGGAGCCATAAACTTCTCTGGTTATCCATTATAATTTGTTTTTGAAGAAAAAATCCACATTGCAGAAGTTTGCAAATTTAATTAGTGATCAGAGTAAAAAGCAAGTTTCATATTTCTTGTTTGTCTAGTAGAAGCCACCAATTGTTTAAATGTCAAGCAGATTTCATTGTTATTGATATTCACCAGGATTCTTGATACTTTATCTATTTTGGTCATCTTCATATAAAACATTTAGAATGGAATTTCCGCTGCATTTATAACTTTTAAGGTCTTCAATATTTTAATAAAAATGTGATGGCATTCTTTATACTTTAATGCATTTTTAATATACTAAGTAATGATTAGGTCTGCAAAACAACTTAATTCCAACAATGACTTACCAAAATGTTGAAGCTTCCAAATAGAAACAACTGTGTTATTATTATATTTTTGTACAGTCCTATAGGCATTTTCATCAGTGGTGTTGGATTTTTTCTTAAGAAAGTGGAGAAAATGGAATTATATTTGTGATTTTCTGACTTTCAACAACAACAAAAATCATGAATGCCTAAAAAAAAAAAAAAAAAAAAAAAAAAAAAACAAATTCTCTCCAAGATAATCATTTTGTCACAGGTCACTAGTGATGATAAAAATGTTCACAGTGAACAGTATACTGCATGATGGGCAATAAGAGTTAAAACCTTCCCATTAAGAATGAACATTTGTATGTGTATTAACAAAAGATGGCAATTCTAATTTTAGTGAAGTAAGAAGAATAATTTTTATTTGAATGTGATTTTCAATTAGTCTCTTTAAAATGTGTATTTTGGAAGAGCTCTGGACATTATTGTCATACTGTAAGTGTAAACTTGAGAGTATGGATCAGGGTTTTATCTAAACCATATATACATATGTTTAATATAGGAAATTGAATTCCTTTTTATTAGTAAACATATTTATTTTTAATATGCATTGTTTATGAATCATGTTGGGAGAGAAAAATAAGAGAAAAAGGGAAAAAACATGGGAGAATTAAAAAAAAAATAAAAATAAAAAGAAGTGAACCTATGTCATGGTTGATTTACATTCAGATTCCTTACTTCTTTTGCTGGATGCAAATGGTATTTTCTGTCCAAAGTTGATTGGGATTGCTTTGGATCACTGAACCACTGAGAAGATCCAAGTCTTTCATTGTTGATCATCACACTTTTCTTGCTATTATTGAGTACAATATATTCGTGGTTCTGTTTGTTTCACTCAGCATCAATTCATGTAAATCTTTCCAGGCCTTTCTAAAATCAATTTGTTCATCATTTTATATGGAATAATAATATTCCATTATCTTCATATACCACAACTTATTCAGCTGCTCCCCAATTGATGGGCACCTATTCATTTTCTAATTCTTTACTAACACAAAAAGAGCTGCTACAAACATTTTTGCACATGTGAGTCCTTTTCCTCTCTTTATGATTTTCTTTGGATACAGACCCAATAATGGCACTGCCGGGTCAAAGATTATGCCCAGTCTGATAGCACTTTGGGCATAGTTCCAAATTATTCTCCAGAATAGTTGGATCATTTCACAACTCTACCAACAATGCATCAGTGCCCCAGTTTTCCCACATCCACTCCAACATATATCATACATCATCTTAGGCAATCTGAGAGGTGTGAATTGATATCTCAGAGTTGTTTTAATTTGGATTTCTCTAATCAATAGTGATTTAGAGCTTTTTATATGTCTATAGATGTCTTTAATTTCATCATCTGAAAATTGTCTATTCATATTCTTTGACCCTTTATTAATTTGGGAATGACATGTATTTTTATAAATTTGACACTGTTATTTTAGAAAAGAGACATATATAGAAACACTGGGAATTGAATTCTTGAAGAAATCTAATAAAAGCCATAGATAATGAAGACCCAGAAAAAAAATTTCCATATCCAGTTCTTAGCAGCATTAGAGGTTTCATCAGGAATAGATCATGTTTTAATCAATGGAAGTGACACTGACACATCTACATTAGCTTCTGTTTTCCTGGTGTATCCCAGGACCATTTGATTTTTTGTATGTGAGTTGTATTCTTCATCATTTAAATGTGTTATTTCTTCTCACTCAGGGCATGACAAAGGAGAACTACATCTATCTGTCTGTATCCTCAGTGGTTAATACAGAACTTTAGACAAATTAAGTTCCTAATCAATATCTATTCATCCATTCATGCATTAATTCATTCATTCATGATGTCATCACTTTAAGCAGGAAAATATAAAGCACAACATTAATTGTATTACATTTATTCCTGAAATGATTGAAATTTTAATCATTGTATTATTTTTCTATTATTGTAATTGTACTGATGTATTGTATTATCTTCATTTGGAAAGTAAGAATTTATGGGAAGTATTTTTAGTTAAATAGTACTTGCCACTGACAATGCTTTCAGATATATTTCATTTTGTACTCAAAGTAACCCTATGAAGTTGATGGTATAATTATTATCTTCAATTTACTGATAAGGAAACAAACTCAAATAAATTATGCTCTTACCAAAATCATAAAGTTGGCAAGTCATGTGTTTAAAATGCAGAATCATCTTTCTGCCAATGCAAGGCTATTTGCAAATTATTTGGATCCTAAGAAGATTTTTGTTTATTTTGCTTTTTATCTATTGCTATAAAGAAAAAAACAAACCTGGCTCCTTTAAAAGTGAAGAAAAATAATTTTCATTTCTTGATCTGACAAACAGGACTTAGTAAAAGTAGATGATAATACAAGACAGCAGGTTTGTTGGAGAAGGCAACCATGTGAATATAGTCTGTTCTGTCAGATTGTTAAGGTGAAGGATGGAAGTGAACATTTCACTTGAGAATCTCTAAGTGACATTTCAGGTTTGTGTATGATTGTTATCTCTTGATATTGTCAGTAGAACTAGCATCACTTTTTCAAAACTATTGTAACAATAAATAGAAAAATGAACACCATAAGTATGAAAGTTCTAGTTGTGTATATTTACTCTTTGCTCTTTTCTTAATGTTTGTTATCTCTTCAGTAGGCAAGGATATTCCTATATATTTTTGCTACATTTCTACACAATATATATATATATATGTGTGTGTGTGTGTGTGTGTGTGTGTGTGTGTGTGTGTTTATGTGTGACAAATACATGCAAGCTTACATACACATTTGCACGCATGTATATATGTGCATATAGTTATATTTTTGAATTACAGTTTTATAAAATAGCTAACAATAACAATGAAGAGTCAGATATTTAAAAAAGAATGAAAATCTACTGTATTAGTCTCTACGACCAAATCTTATTCACATGGGAAGACTTTTTTCTTTGTAAAAATGACTATATATTCAGCCACTTCCTGGCCCTTAAAATATTCAGATTTTTCGTAACAAACATCACATCACAAAAATTATATCTATTATTTCTATCCCCTAAATTAGAATTGTATTTTCCCAAATATTCTTTCCTAAACCTATAAATCATTTTTTAAAAAAATATCAGTTGATTTGATCTTTACACCAACAAAACCCACAGACTAAGTAGAAATAATTGCCCCTACTTTATTGCCCCAACTTTATAAATGAGTTAGCTAAAGACAGAGAAGAGAGTTATATTATTCCTTTTGAGAGGGAAATCATAGCACTGGAAATAAAGGTCATATGAAATAGAGAGAAGACCTGGATATTAGAAGCAAAAACTTTGGCTCTCACACCTGCTACTTAAATGTACCTGGATATGTTGTTTGTTTTGCTTTCAGTTATTTAATTTTATAAAATGTGGATAATTATGCTTGTTTACTATCTGCCTTACTATCAGCCATTCTTTCCCATTAAACATTTATGTGATTAAAACAACAAACAACAACAATGAGATGGTTGAAAGTCTGTGGCCACTATTTCTTCTGACAGGATTTAAAAATAAAAAAAGCTAATTGTATATTTTGTGACTCTTGGAATAAATTGAAGAACTTTTTTTTTTTTTTTCAGTGAAATCTAAGCAGACTAGGATGTGCAATGTATTAACATTCTTACATCCAGGAAACTGCGTTCAAATGCCTTTTGACAAATCTGTAGATATATAAATGAGTAGAGAGGTAAATAGATAATAAGTAGATAGATCAAAGATTGATAGATGGATGGATAAACATAAATCTATGTCTAGTCAAGATCATCCCATAGGTCTTTTTATCTGTCAATTGAACTGAACCTATGTTTACATTGATCTTAAAATCAAGTCCTGTGACTGCAGGACACTGATATGTCAAAAAAACAGGACTTAGAAACCAGTAGTCCTTATGGTATAAATAGCCCTCTTTTTACAAAGCCATATTCTCTCTTTCTGGAACATGATACTTAACAACTTTTTGAATAAAGATAATTAAATAAATAAATCTAATTATATTATCCATAATTGCCCACATGTTATAATTGGTAAATTTGAATACTAATGCTTAAAAATTTACTTTCACTTAGAATCAAATTTCATGTTAACTATGTTAATGTTATATGTATATATACACAATATGTTGACTTCATTTATCTTAGTATGGGGAAAATAACATTAGAAGACTACAATAATACTAGGAAAATGGAAACATAAAATGTTAATCTTTGTGTTTTAAGAAAAATTCAAAAATTTCTGAGAAAGATGGAGAGAAAAAGTGAAAGGGACAGGGGAGAGATAAGAGGAAACAATGAGGGAAAGTGAAAGAAGCAAAAATAAAGAGTAACACTGAACCCACCTCCAATTTTTAGGTTCAGTCTTTACTCAGAATCCAATCCATATGGATATGGATACATTCATCTTTTTTTCCTAAAATTTTGTGTAAAGTTTAGCTTTAATTTCAATATGGAACTGTTCTTCTGGGAAATACTCATAGTGTTTTCACCTAGGCAAATGCCATAGTCACCACTATTTAGAGCCATTTTTCATGCCTGCCACTCAGATGTTAGAAAGATACACATCCATGAACTCTGTCACATACATTCCACACACTGTAAACAACTGCTCTAGACTTTCACTCTTTGCAAAGTAAGATAAATGCTAATGTCAGAGATGTCTCACCTTGTAATTCATGTAAGAGTAAAAATCTAGTTTCTTAAATGACTGGTTGCTGATATTAAGCATATATACTATTTTTAATAAGTTATCTTAGCTAATTTATTAAAGTATTCATGGGAGGTAAGTCTTCACAAATTCACATTTTTTTTTTCTAGAAAAGCTCAAATAACACGAATAGTTAATAGAATTCTCAAATGATTTCTAATATATTAAGTGTACATTCCATTATGTAGTCTATTTGATTAATTGAATGCCCTCATATTAATGAATTTATATAATTGATAAATCTACATTTATATTCACTACAATATTCCACAAAATTGTAAATCAAGAAGGACAAACAAGCACAATGTTGTAACAATAGAATTTAACTGTCTAATGAGCTTGAATCCTGAAATTAAATTAGTAGGTTAGTATTCTTTACATATCAGAAGAATTATGGAAATCAGGTCTAAATAAATAGGAGAAGCTGAGCAACTTATAGTAACAAGATATCAGCAAATAAATGTTTATATACAGTAAAATGAGAACCTATTACTCATTGTTATCTTTAAGCAATGTGAAAAATATTCCAGAATATTTACAGTTGTTTGCATCATAAGTTAATATTATTATAAACCCTGAATATTAAACTAATTCTGAAAATTCCAATGTATTTCCAAAGGAAAAAAAATGGGTAGACAAAAACATGCTACCTCTGATAAACTGAAAAAATACCTACTCCCCCCACCATCAAAATGAGTTGCTTGATTGTCATATATGCAAAAATAAATATTAAAGAAATATTTGGTTTCCCTAAGGCAATTATAGATTTATGATATTCATGTCACTCTAAATGGGATGTTGGATTGCAATTTTCACCTTGTAATTATTATCCAATTTTTGATACTCTATTATACACTGCTTGCATCGTATATAGTTGTTCACTTCTAGGCTTTGTTGAACTTAAAGATAACTATGTTTCTTCCTAGGGATAAGAAAAATTGAGCCATCATCAAGAAGTATGGAAATCTAGAAATATTAAGTAGTAATCTAGTCACATTTGTTCACATTAAATTCTTATAAGCTTATAAAATAGATATAAAATTTTCAGTGATATTAGAGAAAATCCAGATAAAACACTTATTATGATAATCAACAAATTGAAAAATTAGGATTCAGGGCAAACATGATTTTTTTTGTTATTCCTTCTAATTGTAGTACTTGTTCTTCAGTTCAAGACAACAGATTCTCATCTCACTTTTCTCATCTCACTCTGCATCACATGCTCACATTCTTCAAAATTAAAAAGAAAAATACAACTTATACTCCATTCAGAGCACAGTTTAAATGTTATATTTTACACAAGGACTTTGCTAGTTTCCTGTCTTCCAACTTATCAGTACTCTGAGGTCTCTTAAAATTATTTTGTATATTCCTCTTTTTAGTTTCCTCATATATATTCCCCAGTTGGATTTAAAAACAAACTTGAGGACAGAAACTATTTTGTTTTTCATTTTTCTATCCTAATTGCCCAGCACAGACTAAGGTACAAAGTAGATATTTAATAACTATATTGAATTAAATTGAAGAACTACTTTATTCTCCTGGACCCTAAGAGATTATTCTATTTTTAAAAAAATCTCAATGCTCTATATCCTCTATATTCTCTCTCCTTCAAAACTATTCTGTTCTATAAATGATATTGCATGCTAAAATCCTGCACTCAATAGTCTATGGTTATAGCCAAAAAATAAAATTTGTGAAACCAATGGTAGGATATTTTCTCCCAGTCTTTGTTTTTTAACTTTTTAACTTTAAAAACACCTGTAGAAAATGACATCTCCTCATAAAGGAATGATATTAATAGTGAAAATTTTATGTTTTGTGCAGGATAAAGGAATTATGTTATAATCAGCACAACTATGTGAGACAGCTGAACCAGATACAAATTAGAGAGGGAACTAAGATTATTTGAGAGTCAGGACCAGAACTCAAATATCTTCTTGCCTCCCATTTGTGTTATATTTTTACTGAATCATACTTCCAGACTCAGCCTCTTTAACAATACTTCTATTCCTTCTGATGCAAACTCAATGGTGATACTTTAAAAAAGGAATTTAATAAATGCTTCTTTACTTCACTTGTGATACAAGTAGGGTTGGCTATTCTATATTAAAAGAGATTAAACAAAAATTCAGACTAGAATATAGAAATGAAAGTGGAAGAGGGTGGTTATTTGCAGAGTTAGATCAAGAGAAAATTTTAGTTCTTTATTTTAACAGGGGACTCTGCATTGTAACTATTAACTTTTAATTCACAATTCTATCTGCATAGAAAAAAGAATATCTACATTCAGGGAACCAGAAAATTCTGTCCTTCCTAGAAGGTTCTAATGAATCAGTTAAACAAGCTACCTTCCTCTGAGATACCCTTACCCAATGCAGAATATAATATTTTATCATTTTAATAAAATTATTAAGTTCCTTCTTGAAAAGTAACAATCATAAAAAGCAAATACATATTTACTGCAATCATGTGTAAGGGTCAACAACTCAATAAAACTGTTCAATAAAATTTTCACTAGTTCTCTGAAGAAACAATTTAATTGATACTATCAGATAAATAAATAATTGATAAAAATTGTCACATGTAAATTTTCCTTTCATGCTGTTTTTTCATCTGCTTTTCAAAGAATTTTGATATATTCTAGAAAGAGAAAAGTTTTTTGAATTCTTTTAAGTTTTGTTTACCTGGTAAGGCTCCTCATAACAGTTTTTTTTTTTTTTATAATTTCTTAGAAAAATTAATATACTTTAAACAATGTATTCTACACAATAAGATACTATTGAAGGTTTTTCTCTAGCTCCCAATTTACATTGTAATAAAAATTTCAAATTCATGTAATAAAAAGTAATATTTATTCAAAATCAATAATTTTCCATTTTAATGTTCAAGTATCAAATAATTGCTATTCTGATTGACTTCAATTTTGTTTTCAGTGCACATATTCGATAAAGATCATGAAGTTCATAATAAATAGTATTCTGCTTTTAAAAAATGAGAGTAATTTTAATTTTTGATGTTTTCCAATATCTCCATTACATATGCTGTAAGTAAGAAGAGTCATCCTTTATATATTTTAATCTTTCTTCTTTTCTTCCACATTCCCCATTAGAGCAAAAAAGAAGACTCACTTTTCATGTCTCCTAGAATGAGTTAACTCTATTTTTTGGCTGTCTCCCTTTGAGCATTTAGCTGTCATAGGGCAGAGCATGGGCCATTTCATCCATTTGGAAATAATACATTGTCTCTTTGGAGATGGCACTGTCATTTGTTTTCATTTTGCTGAGATGTCGCTCTTTAGATTGAAATATTTATTAAAGGGAAAAATCCAACTTTCTAAGACATATAACCATAGGATGAGTTTTCTTAAACCACATTTTTAAAACTCAATCTCTAACCAGTTTCAGTAGGGTAGGCTATAAGCTGCATTTTAAAACATAGTGTGTTGATCAAACTATTGAACCACCAGAGAAATAGGTTCTCATTTAAAGTGCGGGATTTGTTATTCAATGTTCATCTCTTTATACATTATGCATTTTTCCTTTCTGAAGCTAGACAAGTTACCAGAGAAAAATCCATATTTAAAGTGGATATACATTTTTTGTCATAATCGTACAGTGTAATTGTGATTGACTTCCTCCTTGATAGAGTGTTAATTTTTATAAAGAAAACAAACAATGTATTTTTTTTTCCCTTGGCAAGACGAAATGTGTACTACAAATTAAAGACTTTCAAAATGTCACGATTTGACATATAGTTGTTAGTCTAAATATATTAATCTTAGCTTAGATTACTAGTGCTTATTTGGTTAAATATTCATTGTTTCCTTATGTTTCTCAGTAATGATTGGGAATGAAAAAAAAAATAGAGAGGTGTTAGAAACAGTGAAGATATGATATTTTCCTCTAAGTGTACATCACAGTTGGTGTTATTTTTCCACATGCATTTTGCAAATAAATGTAAGAAGTGGCATATAGGGAGAATTTGATTAATTTATTTGGTTATTAAAAAAAAAAAAAACAGCTAAGGAAAAATTCTAAGAGTCAATGAAAGAAGTATTATGATAAAATAGACAACAGTTAAAGGAAAATATTTTTTAAGGATAGGGAAATTCTTATTCAATCTATCAATTTTTTTTCCAATTGGGATGAGGGAGTGAGGCCCTAGTCTGAGCATCCACTTCCCACTTTTAATCCTAAAGGAAGGAAAATAGTCCTTTTTCTTTTCTTCCAATATAGTCTTATTAAAATGTGGCCACATTGCTTATAATTACTCTTTCAGCTACTTAAAAGTCACATTTATTATTTTCTTATTGTGTTGAAATCCATATAGTGTCATCTCTTAAATCCGGGAACTCATTACAAATGTTTGCTACATTTAATGACATGGTTCACAATATGTCAACCAATTTTAATTCTCTCAAAAACACCACTATTCTTCCAATTTCTCAGGGCCTTCCTGTACTCTTTTCTGCGCCTAATTCCATATATACTATCAACCTCCATATCATCTTTTTGTTCAGATGGTGCTGAATTTGGAGTTGGCAAGATCTGGGTTTAAGTACTGTCTGGGACACGATAGCTGTGTAACACTGGTAAATTCACTTTAATCTCTCAGTTTACAATCTATAAAATGAACATAACAATACTACCCACATCTCAGGTTTCTGTTGAGAAGCAAATAAAGCAAAGTATAAAGGCTTTGCAATCATAAATTGATATCTGAATGATAGTCATTATTTTTATTAATCACTTCTCTTTATTCACATGACTGCAATATTAGATTGTTAAAAAATCAACAAACATTCAGAACTTTTAGTGTGTACCAGTTCTGGTGTTGCATGCTGTAGATATTCAAGAAAAGCACAAAACAGAACAACAAACATAATTCCTAGTCTACAAGAGCTTATAATTTAATTGAGGGAAACAAAATGCAAAAAGAGATAAATTAATTATAAATTGGAAACAATCTCAGAAGGAATAGGGTAGCATTGAGGGGGGCAAAGCTGGGAAAGCTTGCAAAAGATGCGATGTTAGCTGAGACTTGACAGCAATCAGAACAGCCAGAAGACAGAGACAATGATGGAGCTCATTTCAGACAAGGAGACAGTCAGTGAAAAGGTGTTGAGTCAGAAGATGTGTATTTGAAATAGGAATAAGGCTGGTGTCATATAGAATATATGGAAGGAATGTATGAAAACTAGAAAAAATAGGAAGTGTCAAATTTGTGAAGGAATCTGAAGGGCCAATAGAGAATTTTATATTTGATTCTAAATTTATATCCTTTAAACCCATGTGAAATATATATATATATATATATATATATATATATATATATATATATATATATATATATATATGAAATTTATATTTGATTTATATTTGATTCTGGCATTGGTGTATATCATTTATTTCTTTTAAATGATTTCAAATCTCCAAATAAAGATTTACACTATTTTAATATAGTGGAAGAATTTAAAATCCACTCTGAAGATTATTACTGTAAATAGTTGAGGAATCATAAAAAATGCGATAGGTGTCAGAAGATATTAAAAAGTAAAGTAATAAACATTTTTAATGTCTATGTTAAAGGGGTTTATGTTCTTAATAATATGGGGATTTTCAAGTAATGCAGATTACAACCAATTCCCACTCTATTCTTTTTATGTACTTGTTAAACATATCTTTCACTAAATTCTTCATAAATGCAATTAGCCAATGACTCATTCTATATATAGATAATAAATATATATGTAAATGTAAATATAAATATAGAGACAGATAAATATATGTTGATATTTTACATATATAGACACAAAGGCATTTATATTTCTATATAGAAATGTTTATATAGTGATTGCTATATATGTGTGTATGTGCTTATATATGGGTATGTACCTAAATGCACACAATATATAGTTGCATGTATATATATACATAATTGAATAATATATTTGATTACTCTTCTTTGTTAAGAGACAGGTTAATTCTCCTAGAGCCTCCACAGCTGTGGATCATAACATCTGAAGGAGTTGCAGGGAAGCCTTTGCTGACACAGGTGTTGCTATTTGATTGGGAATGAGATAAATTGGAAGCAGAGGCAAGAGGAGAGAGGTCAGACAACAGCAATTGCCTCTCAGTCTCCTTGTATCATCCTCTCACAGGAGGAGATCCATTCTGGATTGGATCTCCAGCAGCCAATGTCAGGTGTATTCCAACAGCTCTCCCTTGTATTCCAACACTTCTTGTATGACAATTATTGCTAGTAATGTGCTTAATTGTATTTACATCAATCATTTATCTCATTCTTTGCCCTTTGGATGGCTCAGAAAATTTGGCTAATCAGAAATTGTGGTTGTGAATTAGTCTGAGTCATTACTGAAAAAATGTTGATATAAAACAGATGGTATATTTTTTGCAAGGAGTTTGAAGTTATTTAATATGCCTTGTTAATACTCTTCTCAGATTCTGGTACACATATATCTCTTTATGTAATTCCCAAGATGAATTGTTATTGACCAATCCAATGTGTTATTCATAGAATACCTGTCATAATATGGAGAATCAATATTATTTTTCATCATAGGTTCTCTAGTATGGATAAAACTGAACTTGTTGAGTGCTTATTTTACTGACGAAGGTTGCACTATTATTCATCCACAGGATTTGGAGGACCTCACTATGTGTAGGATATAAGAGTTTTTATTTGGGCTCTCTTTTGGAACTCCTCTTTGACAAATATTTCTGATAAACTCATGATATAATTTTATGAATTGTTTGATATTAATAGTTATGGAATTTGTTTTTAAAAAGTTGTTCAAATTATGGAATCTTCTGTAATTTTAATGGAGTATATCTTGTTGAAAGAGTATAGACTACTTTTTGATTAACTCAAAATAGATTTTTTGATAATTTAAAAAGTAAACTGTGACATCTTGTTTTCCAAATTAAAGTCAATTCAAAATTTATAAAGAAAATGACAACTATAAAGTATCATGGATGAAAGAAAGATTGACCTTTTATAAAATTTTTATCAGTTACAATCAACATGTACATAATGTAAATGAATTTTATAAAGCATTGTTCTTTTCTTATTATCCTAATTATTTTTGTTATATTACTGTTTATATTTCACTACTTTCCTACTCTTTTTTTTTTTGTTGTTTTCAGTCTCTCAGTACACCTAAGATTTAATTGATTCCAACACTAGCTTCTTTTGTGTATACACGGGTTGATCTATCTGCTCTCATGTTTATTTCTGTAGTGTCATTTTTGATACTTCATGTAGTGAACATTGGGGATTGTTCTGCAGTCATTGGTGAAGAAAATAGTTTATCATAGAAATATTTGCATGCATTTCCTATTTGTCATCTTTCTCTTTTTTAAAAAATCACTTGGGATAATATGACTTAAATGGGCCTCATGCCAAACATTCAAAATCTTATTTTGCTATTTACGAATGTTCTCTATTTTACAAAGCAATACATCTTCTTTCCTAACATTTTATAAATGGAGTTATATTCTAAACTGATATCACTATTGAGTGTGCCAATGATCTTGGCACTGAGATCAAAGGTGTGTTGGGTGATATGTTTTTTAAGCTTTCTTCATTTAATTTTTTTTTCTTGCTGATAATTCATTTACACCAGGAACATTTTCCAAAAAAGTAGAGAATACTCTGTGTTTATTGGTCTCCTATTGTCCACGTTTTCCATTTTTAGACATCCATAGATAAGTCAGGCTAAAATTGATTCTACTGTTAGCCCTATTTTTAATTTTAATTTTCTTAATATCTTTGTAGCTATTTTTATCATTTGCTAAACAAATTGTGGTCTGTTTTCAAAGAGCTGTTTCAAAAATAAGTCAGATACAAATAATTAAACATTTTCCCCTTTAAAATATAAGCCATTGTTGCCACTTTATTATTTTCATTAAGAAAAAATAAGTACAGTATAAAATATGTGAAAATGTTATATACAATGCCAGATTAGAAACAACCCAGAGGAACCTTCTTAAGATTCCCCTCCAAATTTTTAAAATAATACCTCAAATCAAATTTTGAAACAGCAGAGGCAACAAAGGTTAGGTGACATATGTTTCCAGGCTCAGAAAACTTAGAAGATCAGCAGAAGAGGCTTGCGATCGGAGGGTAGAGGCTTATTGATGGCAGCAAAAGCATGTGCTTCTGGCCCATAGTTCTCAGGCTGGAGATGAAAAGAGAGTTTGACAACTGATCAGCAAGAGATTATAGGAGCTCTTTGCTGGCATTTAATAATACTGTAATCAAGTGGAAACTATATTCCCTTTATGAACATCTGGGTCACAGTTTTATGGTGAATCTGAGAATGGGACAGAGCCAAAATGGGAGAAAGAAGCCTGAAAGTTGTCTGAGCCGACCCCTGTTTCCCTCAGAAATTATGTTGAATTAAGGTTTTAAACAAATGTTGAAGGGACAAAATCCACAAAAGATGAAGGGAAACAAATTTTTAGCTTAAGATAATAGAAGGATTTCAGGAAAGATCTGTCTCACTTTGGTAAAATGGGAGTGTATAGCCCAGTGCAAATTGTTTATGGGCAAGCCAGTGGGAAATTATTAGCCACAGACCAGATCAGGAGCTGAGGCCACTCCGTTCTGCTCAGCAGGCTGGTATCACAGCAGGTCAAGTATGAGATTTCCAGCCTCATCAGAGAAGGCAACTTACCAGTCTAGGAGCTCCAGCACAACAGGTGATATGAGGCCAGGTGACACAATGAAATGGGACATCTCTATGTCAAGTCATCAGTAGATTAGGCAACAGTAGGTAAAGCCAGGATCAGGCTGCTGGTTCTTCAGCACAAAAAGAGTATCTCCTGTGCTCCAGGAGCAAAGGTCAACTTCTGAAAAATGAGCAAAAGAAACAAACAAAACAAAATGAAAAAAATAAACAAAAAACCCCAAACCCTTGATCATAAAAAATGACTATGGTAACAGAGAAAATCAAAACTCAAACTCAGCAATGTCAAAATTCCTCCATGGACAGCTTCAAACCCAAAAAGTCAAAAAAGGATCTTAAAGGAAACATTGAGGAAAGAAATGAGAGTTATGAAAGATTATTGTGGAAAAAAATCAACAACTTGGAAATGTAAAACAAAACAAAAATTGACTGAAGAAAATAACTCCTTGAAAAGAGAATTAGTCAAATTGGGGGGAGGAATCCACTGAAGAAAACAGCAGCTTTAAAAATGGAATTGACCTAATGGAAAAGAAGTATAAAAGCTAAGTGAAGAAAATGCTTTCAAAATTAGAATTGGACATGATGAAGCTAGTAACTCGATGAAACATCAAGAATCAAAGAAATCAAAACAATGAAAAAAAATAGAAGACAATGTAAAAAGTATTCCATTAGAAAAACAACTGAATTGGAAAAAAAAAGATCCAGGCAAGATAATTTAATAATTATGCAACTACCTCAAAGCCACAATCAAAATAAGCGTCTAAAGAATATCTTTCAAGAAATTGCCCTGATATCTTAGAACTAGAGTATAAAGTATTACCATTCATTCTTTATGTAGTGGTTGATATATATATATATATATATATATATATATATATATATATATATATATGTGTGTGTGTGTGTGTGTGTGTGTGTGTGTGTGTGTGTGTGTGTGTATGTGCTTATATATGGATGTGTACCTATTTACACATAATATGTACACATAATTGAATAATATATTTGATTACTCTTCTTTGTTAAGGGTTAGGTCAATTCTTTAAGAGCCTCCACAGCTGTGGATCATAATATCTGAAGGAGTTGCAAGGCAGCCTTTGCTGACACAGGTGTTGTAGACTGGTAATAAGATAAATTGGAGGCAGAGGGAAGAGGAAAGAGATCAGACAATGCAACAGCCTCTCAGTCAGAGAGGTCAGAGAACTCTGACTCTAATTGGCTCCACCATTCACTTCCTGAAAATGATCCTCAAATGAAAACTCCAAGAAATATTGAATCCAAATCCCAGAATTATCAGGTAAAGGACAAAATACTGAAAGGAGCCAGAAAGGAACAATTCAAGTATCAAGGAGACAAAGTCAGGATTCTAGGACTTAGTAGTTCCAATATTAAAAGATCAGAGAGGTGGAATACGACATTTCTAAAGGCAAAAGAGTTTGGATTACAAGGAAAAAAATAAATTACCCAGAAGGAGAGCAAAATATTTTAGGGGAAAAGATGGACATTCACTAAAATAGGTGTTTTTAAATCATTTCTTATAAAAGATTAGAGATGAATAGGAAATTAAATTTTCAAATGCAAGCCTTAAGAGCAGCATAAAAATGTAAGCAGGAAAGCAAACAAAAACAAAAACATAATCCTATAAGATTACACTGTGTATATCCCTACATGAGAAAGTGATACTTGTAACTCTTGAGAGTAATATCTTTATTATGACAATTAAAAGAAGTATTCCTAGAACAAATAAGGGTTAAAAAAGGAGGAAAGGAAGAGGCAAAATAACATAAATTGCATCATGTTAAGGAGTACAAAATCTATTATAGTAAAGGGAAAGAATAGAAGGACTTAGAATTGTTTCAATCTTACTTTCATCGGATTTGATTCAAATAGTGAATACCATACATAAGTCAATTGCTCTTAGAATTTTTCTTATCCCAGAAGGAAGTTACAAGAGAAATGGGAAAGATAAGGAAAGGATAGAAATTGAAAGAAGGGTGGAGGGATTGAGGGAGTTAGTAGTCTAAACTTAAAATACTAGTGAGAAAGGACAGACTGAAAGTAGAGAGAATATTAAATGGGAAGGGCATAGGATGGAGGGAAATAAATAGCAATCATAACTATACATGTAATGGAATGTACTCTCATAAAATAGAAGCAGATATCACAGTGCATTAAAAACAGCATCCTATAGTACATTGTTTATAAAAAAACACAGTTGAAACAGAGAGATAAAGAATAAAGATAAAATGCTGGAGCAGAATATATATGTAATATATAAAATGGTTCAAGTCAAGTACAAAAAGCAGGAGGCAGCAATCTTGATTTCAGATGAACCAAAAGGAAAAAACAAATAGATCAAATTAAAAGAAATAAAAAAAAATAATCTACATCTTACTAAAAAGTACTATAGATAATGATGTAATATCAATATTAAACATATATGAATCGTGATATAGCATCCAGATTCTTAAAGAAAGAAATAGACAATAAAACTATACTACTGTGGGCTTTAACTTCCCCCTCTCAAGGTAAATCTAAACACAAATTAAATGAGAAAGATGTTGAGAAGGTAAATATAATTTTAGAAAATTCATCTTTTTCTCAGTAATACATGCACAACAATTGATCATTTTAGGGCATAAAACCATGCAAGAAAATTCAGAAGGACAGAAATATTAAATGCAGTCTTTTTAGATCATTATTCAATAAAAATGGTGTAAGAAAGGACCTTGGAAAGTTAGACTAAAAATTAATTAGAAACTAAATAATCTTAACAAATTAGTGGGTCAAACAAAAAACCCACAAAAACTGTCTATAATTTTGTGAAAGAAAGCAACAATAATACAAGAACATATCAAAACTTATGGGATGCAGCCAAAACACTTCTTAGGGGAAATTTTATATCTCTAAATGTTACTTAAATAAAATAGAAAAAAAGGAAATTGTTGAATTTGGCATACAACTGAAAATGCTAGAAAAAGGACACAATAAAAATCTGCAATTAAATATAAAATTAGAAATTCTGTAGATTAAAATAGAGGTAAATAAAATTGAAAGCAAGAAAACTATTTGGACTAATATATAACAGTAAGAGCTGGTTTTATTTATAAGATAGATAGATAGATAGATAGATAGATAGATAGATAGATAGATAGATAGATAATTTGATTTTTTAAAGAAAAGCAATAAAGGGAGGGGCAGAGTCAAGATCTCAGAGAGCAGACACGACTTTCTGTGACCTATTCTGATCTTCTCTCAAACCAACAGTAGATTAAGCCAGTAAACTGGTTTTGGAGTCAAAGAACTCACAATATTTGGAGTACAACACATTTTCAGGAAAAGATACCTTGGAAGGATTTCAAAACAGGTTTGTTTCAAATGAGCAGGGGCATAGACAGTTGACAGACTTAGGCAAGAAGCTGGGGCAGGAAGTTAGAGCATTGCAGCTTCCTCACACCATGGAATCTTCTGTGAGCCTCTTAGGCTACTCTGTACTGGTTGCAAGCAGGTGATTTGACAGATTTGCTTCAAAAGCAAATTGTAAATCACTAAGCTCTGGAAGAATACCAAACCTAGCCAGGATTACCCAGGACCAGAAATTAATCAACAGAACTGTCCCATGTTAAACTAAAGCACCTATTGCTCCTTTGCATTGAGCAGACTTCAAAACTTAAAAAAAAAAAAAAAAAAAAGAAAAGAAAAGAAAAAGAAAGAAAAAGAAAAAGAGCAAAAAAACAAACAAAAAAAGAATTCTCACCATAGACAGCTTTTATGTAGAGAGATAAGAAGAGACCTCAAATCTTGAGGATCCTAAAGAAAAATCAACTCCAGATGAAGCCATGTAGGGAGATATGAGGTGATCCCCATTTCACAAAGCGTTCTTGGAAGATTGCATATAGGATTTTAAAAGAAAGAAGAAAAATAGGGAAAGGAAATGAGATTTTTGCAAGAAGAAATGGGGAAAGTATATAACTCCTACAAAGCAGATTTGATGAAATGGAGAAAGTATATAAAACATTACAAAGTAGAGATGAAAAAGATAAAAATTCATTGATAAATAAAATTTGTGAAATGGAAAAAAATGCAGTGAACAAAACAATTCAATTGGCCAAATTAAAATAAAAAAAAAAGGAGCTACAAAAGGTAGCTTAAGAAAATAATACAATAAAAATTAGAATGGCAAAAATGGAAGTGAATGATTCAATAAGACTTCAAGAATCAATCAAACAAAAACAAGAAAAATGAAAAAAAAATAGAAGAAAATATGACACTTTATAGGAAAATAACAACTGAACTACAAAACAGATCTAGGAGAGACAATCTAAAGAGTATTGGACTTCCTGAAAGCCATGATTTAAAAAAGAGCATAGACATAGTCTTACAGGAAATCATAAAGTGAAACTGCCCTGATATCTTAGAATCAGAAGGTTAAATAGCCATTGAAAGAATTCTCCAATCACCTCCTAAAGGAGATCCCAAAATTAAAACCCAAGGGATATCAATATTTCAGAATTAATACACAAAAGAAAAGATATCACAAGCAGCCAGAAAGAAACAATTTGAATACCAAGGCACCTTAATTAGGATTACCTAGGACCTGGCACCTTCCACTATCAGGGATCAAAGGGCCTGGAATCTCATATTCCAAAAGACAAAGGAACTCAGATTACAGCTAAGAATAAACTGTGCAGATAAAATGAGCAAATGTGCATTGACTTTCAGGGAAGAAGCTAGACATTCATTGATATAGGTAAATTTCACCTATTTCCAGAATTGAACAAAAAAGTTGATCTCCAAACACAGAACTCAAGAGAATCATAAAAAGGTGAAAATGAAAGAACTCTTTAGACTATAGTTCTGTTATGGGTAAGCTTAAAGAGTTTTGATTTTGTTGTGATAATATGAAAAAGAAAAGAGGCATAATGGGGAAAAAGAGAAAAAAAGAGGTAAAATAAGGGATTTGCAAATCATGAAGAGGCAAAGAAGATTTGTTAAAATTGAGGGAAAGAAGGGAGAAAGATGAGCATTGTGTGAATATTACTCTCATCAAATTTGGTTGAAAGAGAGAATGTCAGACATATTTGATTTCACAGAAAAACTTGTCTCATCTTATTGGGAAGTGGGAGTGGAAAGGGGAAAAGAAAGAGAAAGACTAGTAGAAGAGGAAAAAAAGAAATAGTTGGGGAAAGGTGTAAAAAAGGGCCTTAAAAGGGAATGGCTGTTTGAGGGAGGTGATCATCAAAAACAAAATACTGAGGAGGAGGGAAAGGGAGAAAGAAAAAGAAAAGCATAACTTAGGATAAATAAGATGGCAGGAAATACAGAACTAGTTATTTTAATTGTGAATGTGAATGGGATAAACTCTCCCAAAAAATACAAGCAGATAGCACACTGAATTAAAACCCAGAATCATACAATATGTTGTTTACAAGTAACGCATTTAAAGCAGAGTGGTCCATATAGAGTGAATGAAAAAGGCTGAAGCAGAATCTATAATGCTTCAGGATGAAGTAAAAAAAAAAAAAAAAAAAAAAAAAAAAAAAAAGCCAGATCAAACAAAAGCAAAGATTATTATAATTAAAAGAGATAAGGAAGGAAACTATGTTTTACTAAAGGGTACCATAGATAATGAAGCAATATCAGTAATAAACATATGCACCAAGTGGTATAGCATCCCAAATTCCTAGAGAAATTAAGAGAGATGAAAGAAGAAATAGACAGCAAATCTAAACTAATGGAAGATTTCAAACTTGGTCTCTAAGAACTAAATAAATCAAACCACAAAATAAATGAGAAAGAAATGAAGGAGGTAAACATAGTGTTAGAAAAGTTATGTATGATAGATCTTTGGAGAAAATTGAATGGAGAGAAAAAGGAGTTTACTTTTTACTCATAGGTTCGTAGAATCTATTCAAAAATTGACCATTTATTAGGGCATAATAACATCCAAATCGAAGGCAGAAATAGGAAATGCATTTTTTCAGATCGTGAAGCAATAAAAATTACTTGCTATATAAGTCCAGGAGAAAATGGATCAAAGATTAATTGGAAATTAAATGATCTAAACCTAAAGAATAAATGGGTGTGTGTGGTACGGAAATGGTGAGGGAACACCATTTAATAAAAAAAAAGCTGGAGAGAGCTCTAGAGAAAAGCAAAGTTTATTGTACATTCTCGCAAGAAGGGCGTCCCACTCTTCGAGTAGACTATGGAAGAGAGGGAGCGCCTCCTGTGGGCAGGACAGCACCTTTAATCCCTAACGCAAAACGCCCCCTCCCACCACTGACCCTCATCCTCATTGGCTGAGAGTCTTACATTCTAAACGCGAGATCTACCCATGAAATTGAACTTGACCAATAAGTACATAGTTGCCCATATTTGGATGAAATAGGGAGATGTCATAGGAGGGGAAGGCAATGCCCTTTGCTCGAACTTCAGAGTCCTTCAGGCCTACTAGAATTCTGAAGTAGATGAAGCCTTACTCGATTTTCACAACTGTCTTGAAAGATCTCACCTCATCTCATTCAGGTGAAACAACAAATCATAGACCCAATCAACAACTTCATCCAAGAGAATTGCAATAATGAGACAACATATCAAAATTTATGGAATGCAGCCAAAGTAATTATATGGGGAAATTATATACATATCTAGATGCTTACTTGTATAAAATAGAAAAAGAGAAGATCAATAAATTGGCCTTACAACTAAAAAAAAACACAAAAACTAGAAAAAGAACAAATTAAAAATCCTCAATTAAATATGACAGGGGAGGTTAATAAAGGTGAAAATAAGAAAACTATTGAATTGATAAATAAAACTAAGTGTAAGTTTTATGATAAAACCAACAAAATAGATAAACCTTTAGTTAATTTGATTAGAAAAATGAAAAAAGAAAATCAAATTATTAGTATCAAAAATGAAAAGGGAGAATGAAGAAGAAAATAGAACAATAATTAAGAGTTATTTTATCTAACTTTATGTCAATAAATTTGATAACCTAATTGAAATGGTGGAATTGACAAGGGAAACTGAGGTTGGAGACCCTAAAAAGTTATTTTGAACCTTATGACCTAGAAGTCAGCCAACTCCACCTCTGTTAAGTACCACTAATTTACCTCTCTATAGAGTTCAGCTGACACTACCCAAGTTTTCTATAGAGCTGAACTAAAGCTAAGTACTCCTATTTAACTTTCAATAGAACTGAATTAATGTTAAGTACCTCCACTTAAGCTCTATATAATTTGAACTATCACTGATCAAACTTTCTATATATTTACTGAAGCCTATTCAAATCCAAAAGCTCTGTATTGTCTCAAATCATATATAAGAGGGTGGGAAGAATGGGTGGTATGGGCAGAAAGGACAGAACTCTAATTCTATCAGAGAGTTAAAGGCCAGCTTTCTTTGCAGTTTTATTTTTTTGTTTTTTGTTTTTGTTTTTTTTTTTTTTTTTACATTAATTCCCTTAATATCCCTGGATTTTTATTCTTCCTATTGAATGTTGTTATTGTCTTTTCTACCTCTTTCAAATAACTATTGGTACTTTGATTGCTATGGCACCAAATAAATAAATTGTCATTTTTATTATATTAGTACAGCCTACCCAAGAGCAACTGATATTTTTTCCATTTATTTAGATCTGGCTTTCTTTGTGTAAAAAGTGTTTTGTAGTTATAATCACTTAATTCCTGGCTTTGTCTCCACAGGTAGACTTCCCAATATCTTATATTGTCTGTAGGTATTTAAATGGAATTTCCCTATGTTTTCTGCTGGGCTTTGCTGTTAACTTTATAGGGATCTTAGCAGGCTATATAACATCTGAGTAATATAGCAGTATAAAATGTTACTTTTAAAATACATTATGTATAACTAAATTCTCTTACAAATCATCAATGAAAACCACATGATTTGTACAGGTGTCAATTTTCTTATATGGAATGTGAAAGGTAAAAGTGATTACTATATTACTATAAGTTTTTTTCTTGTGAAAAGAGGAGGGATTATTACAAGGTGTTAAACCTTATATGCCTAGCATTTTGGGTGTTACAGGAAAAGAAAAGGTGATGAATGCACTATTCAGTAAGCATTTGTTAAAGTACTTAGTATTTAGTAATTTAATTAACTTACCAAGTTACTAAGCTCCTGACACATGCTCTGAGCAAGAGTTCAGGTAGTTATATTTTAATACAATAATATAGTAACTTCTGTAGTAATATTTCAAATAGTAAATAACTTGCCTTTTTATGGTGCTTTTAGAAGAAAGTTCTAACATTAAAATGTGGTTTTTTTTTAATTTCAGAAAATTCAGTCTTTCAATAGATATTTTAAATTATATATTTATTATTTTATTAAACAATTATATTAACAAACGTAAAGATGTGTATTATTACAAAGAGAATGTGAATAAGATGTAGTCTATTTTTTTGATGGATAAGATTTCATCTAACAATCAGGGCAGATTTTGAATTGGTTATATTTTTTCAAGCTCATTTAGTTGTGCATTGAACTATTTAGTATGTGTCTGTCATATTTTAGTGCATAGTATGCCTTCTTTTTTAGCTGAAAGTAAAAACAAAGCTATATAATGAATAAGGAAGGCACATCATATGAATGCAAGTGGAGTTAATTAATGAAGTTCTTAGTTTAAATCTATAGTGATACTTTTAGAAGGCCGGAGGAAAAATAGGAGTTTTCCTGATAAAGTCCACCAGAAGGGGGAGAGAAAGAGAGAGAAAGTGACAGAGAGAGGGGGAGAGAGGAAAGGAGGGAAGGAGAGGGAAAAGGAGAGGGAGAGGGAGGATGAGAATGGATGGAAATATGAGAAAAAAGTTTTCATCTTTACAGTTGCCATCAGTGATGTAAACATGGTTGTCAGAGAATCTGAAAAAGCTAGCATGCTTTTTTATGGCAGTTTCCCAGAACACAATAATAGCTTTGCCACTTTGAAAATAGAAGTTGACAGTTGTTTCAAAAATGTTTTAATTTTACTTTACACTTACAAAAATATAAATAAAACAAAAATATCACCCAACATTTTCCTATCAGTAACCCTGAAGTATTTTTAATGAAGGTAAGAAAAATTTGAGGCATTTATCTATAATGAACATATAAGGGATATGAACATGTGTGTATATGTAGATATACATATACATACATTCAGACATACATATGGATCAAAAATATGCTTGTACACATATGCATCTACAGTCACATCTATTTAAGTGCCCACATAATTACATATATTAAGTTATAATCAAATGTTTAAAATAAAGAACCCCAAGTTAATAATAAATTTTATACTTCCATATAATTGTTTGTACATAGTACCATCTCACCATTGAACCAATTCACTAAAATTCACTGTCCTGTGCCACAATAGAAGTAATTTTGTTATCATAACTTTAAAAATGGGATTATATAGCATTATTTAGAACTCCAATTAGGTTAATGGTTATTGACTGGTGTTATTTTTTGTTGTTTGTTTTTTTTGCTGAGGCAATTGATGTGAAGCTACTTGCCCATAGTTACCTTGATGGGATGTATTAAAGTATCTGAGGCCAAATTTGAACTTACATCCTCCTGCCAGGTCTGGTCCTCTATCTGCTGTGCCATCTAGCTACCCCTTTCTCCTCATGATTTTTTCTATACTTTATTTTTTATTAATTTTATAATTATAACATTTTTGACAGTACATTTGCATGGGTAATTTTTTACAACATTATCCCTTGCACTCACTTCTGTTCCGAATTTTCCCCTCTTTCCCTCCACCCCCTCCCCTAGATGACAGTTTCATACATGTTAAATATGTTATAGTATATCCTAGATACAATTTATGTGTGCAGAACCCTAATTTGTTGTTGCACAGGAAGAATTGGATTCAGAAGGTAAAAATAACCTGGGAAAAAAAACAAAACTGCAAACACTTTACACTCATTTCCCAGTGTTCCTTCTCTGGGTGTAGCTGATTCTGTCCATCATTGATCAATTGCAACTGAAGTAAATCTTCTCTTTGTTGACGATATCCACTTCTGTCAGAATACATCTTCATACAGTATTTTTGTTGCTGTGTATAATGATCTCCTAGTTCTGCTCGTTTCACTCAGCATCAGTTGATGTAAATCTCTCCAGACCTCTCTGTATTCATCCTGCTGGTCATTTCTTACAGAAAAGTAATATTCCATAACATTCACATACCATAATTTACCCAACAATTCTCCAATTGGTGGGCATCCATTCATCTTCCAGTTTCTAGCCATTACAAAAAGAGCTACAAACATTTTTGCACATACATCTCCTCATGATTTTTAACCAATTTAACCAATACTGTGTTGTAAATTTTTGATAATTCACATTCTAAATTTATTTGCTTCATCGGCCTCTGAAGAGCAGTCATGATGAAGTGCATGGAAAGCTGGGTTTTGAATCATAAAGGCAAGTTCACATTTGATCTCAAGAACATAATGGCTGTGTAACTCTGGTCAAGTCACTTAACTTTTCTATGCTCTATGCAATTTTGTAAGACTATAATTTATAACAAAGGTGATAACCTATGTTGGCAGAAGGATCTCTGAAAACAAATAAAATCAGCTCCAGAAGCCAAGATAGCGAAGTGAAGGCAAAGATTTGCTGAGCTCTCCCCTAAAACGTTCCAAATTCCTTTCCATAATGATTCTAGACACATTTTTTGACCATCAGAACACACAAGATGGAAGCAGAGAAAAGATCTGTGGCACTAAGGGAGTCCAGCGTGCAGTCTTGGTACAGGCTGGGCCACTGTAGATCCAGACTAGTCCTGGTCTCATGCCAGGAAAGCAAGAATCAATGTCAGTACTGGTGGCCTCTAGACTTCTCAGGCCAGAGACACTAAGGATGACCTGGAAGACTGGCAGGAAAGGTCTGTCAAAAGGATGAGAGGGCCTTGGGAAACTAAGGAACCAAGAGTTTGTGTGGGCAAAACTGTCCGGGGCACTTTCTAGAGGTCCCAGATCACAGGGGTTCTCTTTACTAGCACTAAGGAAGAATTCTGTTCCTTGATCACCCTAGATCTTAAAGCTAAAATAGGGCCAGGACAATCCTGAGCAGAATAGAGTTCTTGTGGTCAGATTGCTAGAAGGATTTCTGAAAAGAGTTGAACACAATTCCTGAAGCATGAGACAATGCACCCCTTGGCTTGATGGTACAGTGAATAGAGCACAAGCTCAACATGGCCTAAATTCAAATCCTGCCCCAGAAACTTGATAATTACTATCTTTTTGACCCTGTGGGTTAGACACTTAACCCCAGGAGCCTCCAAAAACTAAACAAAGCTAATGAGTAGAAGAATGGCTTAAAAAGCAAAAAAAAAAAAAAAAAAAAAGGCCAAATGGGAAAGGAGAAAGAAAAGTTCACTGAGGAAAATAATTCATTGAAAATTTGAACTAAAAAAAATGGAAGTTAATGACTTTATAATAACACAAATAACAACAAAACCAAAACAAAACTATGAATAAATGAAAAAATAATGTAAAAGATCTTATTGTTCAAATAACTAATCTAGAAACTATAGCCAGGAGAAATAATTTTAAAATTATTGATCTTCCTGAAAGCCATGTCCAAAACAAAAGGCTAGGCATCATTTTTTCAAGAAATTATGAAGGAAAACTGCACTGATGTTCTAGAACCAAAGAGTGAAATAAAAATTGAAAAATCCACCAATCACCTCCTGAAAGAGATCCCAAAATGAAAACAAGAATATTATAACTAAATTCTAGAAGTCCCAGATCAAGGAGAAAATGTTTCAAGCATCCAGAAAGAAAAAATATATATATATATCTATATATATAGATATACCTATAGATATATATGTATATCTATATATATAGATATACCTATATCTATATCTATATATATATATCTATATCTATATAGATATAGATATAGGTATATCTATATACCTATATCTATATCTATATAGATATAGATATATATTCAAGTATGATGGAGTCACAGTCAGGGTAACACAAGATTTAGCAGTTTCTATATTAATGATGGAGGGCTGGGGAATAATGATATTCTGGAGATCAATAAAGCAAGAATTAAAACCAAGAATCACCTTCACAGCATAACTGAATATAATCCTTCAAAGGAAAAGATGAAGATTCAATGAAACAGAGGATTTTTAATTATTCATGGTTAAAACATCAGAGCAGAATATACAATTTGATTTGAATAGAAAATACAAGAAAATACAATAAGGAGTTAAGGAATATAATAAGGCATTTAAGGTTTACATTCCTATATGGGAAAATGATACTTGTAATTATTGTGATCTATCTATCTATCTATCTATAGATATAGACAGAGGACCAGGTGTGAATTGAATATGAAAGGATAACATCTTTAAAAATTAAGGTTTGAGAGAGGAATGTACTGGGAGAAAAGGAAAGAGCAAGGTGAAACAGTGTAAATTATCTTCCATATATAAGGCAAGAAAAACTCAAAGAAAACTCAAGTAAAATGAAATGTGCTGGATACAAAGTAATAGCAATATTTGGGATGTTCTGCTATGAATGACTTTGCTTTTCTTAGCAATATAATCATCCATAACTACTTGAAAAAACTTATGATGAAAGATATCATCCATAACCAGAGAAAAATTGGTTGTATCTAAATAGAAGATTGAAGCATATTCTTTTTGTTTATTTTTCTTGAGGGTTTTTTTTTTTTTTTTTTTTTTTTTTTTTGAGGTGGGACCGTGAGGGAGATCTATGTTTTCTTTTTCAACTTGATCTTTGTGAAAATGTTTTGCATAACTTAACATGTGTCTTCTTATAGGAGTGTGGGGTTGGGAAGGAAGCAAAAGAATCTAAACCTCAAAGTTTTAAAAAACAAATTTTACATGTATTATTTTTAACTATGTTAAAATAAAAATAAAATAAAACAAATGCAATCATAGATTAGGTCTCTATTAGTTCCTGAAATATATCAAGGAATACAAACACTGGCAGATTGTGGAAGAATCACTTATTTCTTCAATCTTCTATCCAACAGTCCTTAACATTGAGAAAAAACAGTAGATAGTCATTTATCTCATTCATCAATAGCTTACTATATGCAAGGCATTGTGTCAGAGTTTAAGATTACACATGACAGCCTTTTGCAGAACAATTTTTATAAAGAAGACAATACCCCTTTAATATATATATTTCTATATATATTAACAAATTCTTGTGTTACAAGAAATGATAAACATAGGGAACTCGAAAATTTGAAATATTTGTATAAACATTCAAAATGAAATAAATATAAGCACATGGCAGATTGCTTAAAGAAAGACAAATTTTGAGTACCTGGAAAAACCAATAATAATCCTGAAGAATAGAAAATTTAATACATCTCTCTCTTCTTGAAAAACAGGAATTGAAACTTATCTCTCCTTTCCACTCTCCTTTCCTCTCAGTTAGGATGGCTGGATGTAGAATTATAACATGTACTTTATTTTTATCAAACTGGGTCATAGTATTCTCACCTTTCTTCTTTTTTAAAAACAAAATCAAGGTAAATAGGAATAGAGAGATAGGTGGGAAGGTATTTGTAGAATTACTATGATAGAGGGCAGCTAGATGGCACAGTGATTGAGCACTAGCCCTGAATTCAGGAGGATCTGAGTTCAAATTCATTCTCAGACACTTAACAGTTGCTAGCTGTGTGATTGGGTAAGTCACTTAACCCCAAATGTCTCATGAGGAAAAACAAAAAGAATTACCACAATGAAAAAATAGTTCAATTAAATTAGCTTAATATTAAGCTTTTTTTTTTTTTTTTTAATTTTAAGGGTTTTACTCAGGCTTTTTAAATAAATATCTCTATATAAATATAACACATGATTTTCTTTCTTTTTGATAATGTGGACAAAGTAGTTTATGACCTCAATAATTTAAAATATTGTTTACAGAAATGGTTGCTTTACCTTCAAAGGGATGTCTCTATTTGCTTTTCAGTTGTTTATAAGAAATGGTTAAATATATTTGACCTATTATTGACTGTAGTTCAAAAAAAGTTAGCTTTTATTAAAAAGTAAAGTGCAGAATCATTCAGCTATCAACAAATATCTTTGTATGCAAGTATTTTGTGGATATTAAACAAAAAGCTAGAGGAAGATACAGTGCTCTTGGACTAAATAGTTCAATGTCAGGTGAATAAATGTATCTTAAAGGAAAATTCTTAGAGGCTTCTTGAAATATAAGGGGTTTTGCTCCTGAGATTTAAAAAAATAAAAAAATAAATAAACAAAAAGGTTTGTCTCAGCATGTACCAAATAAAAATGGTTTGGGAAGATTTGGGGGAAAAATAATTAGTTCTGAGAAGTGAGAAGCAGTCAAAAAGAATTAGCTATATTGTGGTCCTTAATATTTGGGTAATTAACACATGAACATTCATCCTAACTTGTTGATCCCACAATCTTAATTACATAATGTGTAGAGATTTTGGTTGAGTACTAAGAAGGAACATAAGGATTCAAAGATTATAGATCAAACAAACTTATTGTTATTTATATTTATCATTATCATACTTACTTGATCAATTGCTACATATAATAATGGGCAGATATGATGATCTGAAGAAGCTCATATATCATTCATATCAGGCTTGGTCTTAGAGGAAGTTGGCTGAAACAAGAAGTAGGTACATAGGAAATTCCAACATATGGGTAGATCATAAAGTTGTTTTAGATTGTTAGGAAAGGAGTTAAAATATGGAAAACATATGTCAATGCATTTTACTAAATCAGATAGCCAATGCTATATGTGACAACTGATCAAGTAAATATTATTATAAAGAAGGAAAACAAATTGTCCAAACCATCTCATATCTTAAAAGTCATTTTTTTCTGAAATTATTTACTTCTAAGCGATTATATATTTAAGTGAATATAGAAATATTATTTCTCTTCTTTTGAAACCATTAGAATTATAGTGAGAGGTAAAGGGTTAAGAATCTGGTTTTAAAATAAAGCTAGAAAGTTTTGGAAAAGCATGTTGTGCTTTTTCACAAGTGGACATAATTACATTTTCCAAATTATGATTTAATTTATATCATGCACATTTACATTGTTCACAATGTTAATTTAATTAATTCAAAGTCTCCAACAATGTTCTTTCACTCTTTTAATTTTTTTTTTAAATACTAGGACAATTTCTGTCAGATCATTTCATTAGGGCTTTCAGGAGAAAAATTGCTTGATCAGGCAAAAACATTTGTCACTGACATGAAACATTGTCAGTATTTAATCTTTCTTTGAGTCAGTAATGGTAGCAATATCCTAACCCTGTTATCCTCAATAAAGATTAGGCTAATTTTTTTCCTTAAAAGTTACTGAACTTCCCTAGATATCTTATCCATCAACAAATTAAAAGTCTGGGGCTGCCTACAATAAGTCATTTAACTTTAAAACAATTTAAAGGAAGAATTAATTCTTAAACCTTTTTTTAGTTCCTTGCTCTGTTGAATCAAGTTAGTTTCCTCAATCAAGTTAGTACCCTTCCTTTTTTAAGGTGTAAATAGAGACTATGACAACCATTGAATGATTTACAAATATCTAATATTTAGAAGTAATATACAGAACTGTAGTTCTGTCTACATAAGCATGGAAGAAAGAAAATATTGAATTAAATTGACCAATATTTGTAAGAAATCTGAATGTCACTTGCTAATAAGTTTCAATACTTGGTAATACATTTCAGTTTATGGGAGAAGATTTGACACAAGTCAGAAGTCTTTGACTCCTTTGCTGCTATGTGTTTACTGGCCAAGTCATTAAATACTATAATTCTGGAGTAAGAGGGATACTTATATTTGTCCAATTCTGTTTCTGGATATGGGAGATATGCCTCAGCAGGGTCAAAAAAAGCAAAAAGATTTTAGATGAATAATCGTAAGGGAAATACAAAAGTAATTTAGAGGGCTTTGAGTTTGGGAAGAGGGCCATGGATTAAATTTGGGAAAAAAAAGAAAATTAAGACAAGGATTGTGTGTGTAGAGAGTGAGGAAATGGGGGAAAAATGGTAGTTGGGTGCTTGTTGTTAAGTCAGTTAAAGAGGGAAAAGCATGTTAAAGAACTAATGAGCTAACAGGTGATAACTCCTATGGTCATCCAGCAATTTAAAAGAAGTTTGGTTTTTAGCTTCAAGTATACAATAGTTTTATTTATTTGTTTGTTTATTTTTTCTTTCCTCCTTCTGTGTGACTTTTTTAGTCTCCTTATTTCACCAAGTTCAGAAGTGTAGAAAACACTTTTGATTTTTTATACAAACGATTTTCTCAACCACTTTTTTCTTCTGCCCATTCAAGCCCCTCATCTTATTATTGTTGGTTAGGTATTTTAGAACATGTAATTGACCTAATTAACCTCGAGTACATAAGAGAGATTCCTCCAGCCTTTTCATTTATCTTCTTGGAAGGAGGACCAGTATGAAAAATTAATACAGATTAAAGTTACTTGACAATGGTATGCGAGTAACAAAAGGAAGGTCTGTTTTCTTCCCTGTGCACATAACCTAAGACATTACTGATAATCACCTAAGGCTTTTGAGAATCGATTGCTACTATCTACTTATGATTATTATTTCAGCACAAATGATATTTTCAGAAGGACTTTGAAAAGCTTTGCCAAAGCTTATGAAGTTTTGTGCAAAAATATGGGATTCATGGGGTGCAAATGACATTTCCATCGCTACTACTGCTTATTGAAAGTAAAATAGGCAATATGGAAAATCTGATTTGGTTAGTGAGCAATTGCTTAGGAAAATGGAAGATGAGGTCTGAGAATGGATTTTTGGATTTCACAACCATGTCTTTAAGAAATAGAAATGATGAGAAAATAACCAGCAATATATTGTACCTAATAAAGGCCATTTATTTTGTGAAAATCTAACTAAAATGTCTTGAATGGAAAATGGAATAAAAACTGTTTGCATTAGAAATATAAATATAGAGAAACCATTATAGTGGCTTAACGTATATATATGCACAGTCAACAAGCATGCATTGACTGTAATGTATTGAGATCTATACTGGGCACTGGAGAGAGTCCTTGAGAAATATTTATGTAGGTATATAAAGAATATATACCATTTATATATACACACATATACATAAATGTATGTATATATGAAGAGAGGAAGGAAGGAAGGAAAGAAGGAAGGAAGGAAGAAAGGAAAGAAGAAAGGAAGGAAGAAAGGAAAGAAGGAAAGAAGGAAGGAAGGAAGGCAAAATGGAAAAAAAATGGAAAGGAGAGATAAATAAAGAAAGAGAGGAAGGGAAGGAAGAAGAAAGGAGGGGGAAGGGAGGAAGAAGGGAATGAGGGAGGAAATGAACCAAAGGAAAGGAAATGAAGAAAAATAAAAGAATGGAAAGAAAGTGTTGAGGGAGGTCATAAGAAGGTATGAAGATAAGACAAAGTCCTCATGTAAAAGATATTACTTGATCATGCAAAAAACAGTCTTGAAAGAAACAAAGGATTTTACATGGGAAAATTAAGGAACAAGTGCAATCCAATAAGGGACAGGGTGTTCAAAGGCAGAGAATTCTCTGTTACTAAAAGCAAGAAGGCTGTTTGGCTAGAACATAGAATGGAAAAGAGAGAATAATATAAAAACCTGTAAATGAAAAGTTGAGACATGCTTCTGAATGTTTCTAAATGTCAAATAGATGAGTTTTTATTTGATTACTAGAATTGCCATTGAAATTTTATTGACACTATACTAATGAAAATTCATTCAGGTCAATAAATTTAACAAATCAAGAATAAAAATTTTCTTTTCACTAAAGTAGAAATATAAATACCCATGCTACCTATTTCACTAAGTTGTAATGATGCCTCAATGAAATATTATGTAGAACTTCATAAACAATTAACAACTATTTAAGTTTATAATTATTCCTATAATTTGCTACCTCTTTAAAACAATGGTTTCTTTATGTGCTTGCTTCACTGCTCTGCCAATATCAATTTAAGCTGTTACTTCCCTTTTCCTCTATAGAAGTGGCCTTTGCGTCTGGAAATTTGAAAAGTTTGCTTCATTTGAATATACAGACATAAGTATTTCTTCAAGTCTTACAGATAAAGTGATTCATGACATTTCCTGTCAAAATTAGTCCTGCACACTAAATAATATCCATATGATATGGATATTCAGTATGGAAGCAACTAGTGTTGGTGTTAAAGTTATCATTCTAGAATTATTTCCCCAATGTGAAAAAATAAAGCAGTAATAATACTTTTGGCAGATTAAACATTGATATTAATGCATGCAATGGAACTGCATTGTCTTTGAATGGCTAACTGTTGAGATGGCTCATTATATCGTTAAAGTAAATCTAGAGCTTTGCTCATGTGGCTCCTAAACAGAGCTCAAAAAAGTTCATGAAATCAGGCCATAAAAAGTGTTATGAAGAAAACTGGAGATCTTATTTATGCTTTGTTTATCTTTTTTTCCTGATAATAAATTGATGGAAACTTCTGATAATTAGGTAATGTCTCTTTGGGGAAATGAAAGATACAGACATTCATCAATAGGGAAAAATTTTGTGAACAAACTTCTCACATGAAGAAATTTTTTCTAAAACCTAGCACTCGTAAGGTCACCAGTGTCATCAGTTTAACTGTTTTTTCTTTCTTTTTTTAATTTTTGGTGGTATATTACTTTTCAAATTAAAAATAAATATATTTTTCATTCTGAGGTATCACCTCAAATTTTTGAGATTAACTTAAGATGACAGGAAAAAGTAATTAATAAACTTTAAATATTCATCACTGTCTTTTCCTATCATGTTAGCTAATCTGGAAGGTATGAAGTGATACATTAGAGTGGTTTTAATTTGCATTTTTCAAATCAGTAATGATTTAAAGCATTTTTTTCAGATGACTAGAAATAGCTATAATTTCTTCATCTGAAAACTATCTGTTCATATCTTTTTGCCATGTATCAATTGGGGAATGACTAGTGTTCTTATTAATTTGACTTAGTTCTCTATATATTTTAGAAATGAGGCCATTAGAAACACTCATGACAAAAAAAAAAAAAAAAAAAAAAAAAAGTTTCCTTGCTTTCTGATTCCCTTCTAAGCTTGGCTGAACTGGTTTTGTTTGTGCAAATCCTTTTTAATTTAGTGTAATCAAAACTATCCATTATTCATTTCATAATGCTCTCTATTTCTTATTTGGTCATAGATTCCTCACTTCTCCAAAACATCAGATCTTTGGAGAAGTGAAGAATCTATGACCAAATAATAAATAGAAAACATAAATACATTTTAACCTTTTCTTGGTATAGGGTGTGAGATGTTTACTGATACCTAGTTTCTGCCATACGATTTTCCAGTTTTCCCAGCAGTTTTTGTCAGATGGTGAGTTCTCATTCCAGAAACTGAAGTCATTGTGCTTATCAAACAGTAAATTCCTACAGTCAGTGACAAACGTGTCTTGGATACCCAACCTGTGCCTCTAATCTACCACCCTTTTGGTCAGGATCAAATGATTTTGATGACTGCCATTTTATAATAAAGCTTTAGATTTGTTGCAGTGAGGCTTGCTTCCTTTGAATTTTTCCCCCATTAATTCACTTGATATTATTGACTTTTTGTTTTTCTATATGAATTTTATTAATTTTTCTAACTCCATAAAACAAGTGTTGGCACTGAAAAAGTAGATTAATTTAGAAAAATTAGTCAGTTTTATTATAATAACTTGACTTACATGTGAACAATTGTTATTTTACCAATTGACTGATTCTTGATGTCTTATAGAGTCATTAGCTTCCATATGCCCAATTCTAGTAGTTAATTTATGATTTTCTTCAGTTGCTTTTTGTATCTACTTTTACATTTAATTAATTCTGTAACGTGCTGTTGTCTCCAGAGACTGCTGATCACTCTCTGGTCTAGAGGAGAGACTTCTTTCTCCAGAGAGCCGCTTCAAGTCTGGCCTAGAGCAGAGACTCTCTATCTCTGGAATACCACCCTCTTTTATCCTCTCAGAGAATGGGCGTGGGATAGCACAAGGGCTTCTGGGAAAAATTACTTCAACCAATGAACTTGCTCCTCCTAAGCATGCAAGCTCTTCCCCAGGAATTCACTAGTAAAACTCCCAGTAAAGACCGGAACTAGAGAATTGTTAAGTACCGACTTAGCACTTAGTAAAAACCTAATATCTCATTATCTCATTAGCACTTAGTAAGAACTTAACATCTCCCCCTTTCTTTTGATTTAGAACATAGGGTGGGTCATGACCTTGAAACATAAATCCATCAATATGGATGGTATTACACATAATTACATAAATTACATAAGCACATAGTAACATAGTAACATAATACATGCTAAAAGTATGTAACAAATAACATAATCAAATAATCATAAATTGAGAATTTATAAATGTCCATAAGTCCATTGTCCATTAGTCTCATCTTTTGTTAGGAAGTCCAATGATTCCTGCTGGTTTTTAAAGTTCTTTAACAGTCTTCTTATTAGCTATGCTCTTTCAGTGTCAGATGTTTCTTAGATTTTCTCCTTTGTTTTGAGGTCTTTCTCTTTTTCTGTCTCTCTCTGATGGACAAGGCAAATACGGCTCATTGGCACCCATCTGATTCCTTCTCCTTCTGAAGAAATACAAGCAAACCTCTCTCCCAGGCAGTTAACCTATCTGATCCCTTCCATTCACCACTTTCTGGATCTCTCCACATCACCTGGATTAGAAGGAAAGCAATAAACTGGGAAACAAATGTGTATATCCAAGGGTTCATATAAACATTTCCAAAATATATAGAAAATTGACCAAATTCTTATAAAATTGAGTCAGTTCTCTCTCTCTCTCTCTCTCTCTCTCTCTCTCTCTCTCTCTCTCTCTCTCTCTCTCTCTCTCTCTCTCTCTCTCTCTTTTTTTTTTTTTTTTTTTTTTACATTTATAAACATTTGGAATTTTATTAAAAAAAACAAAAAACAAAACATCACAACCATTAACATTGTTACAGTTAGTTCTCCTCCTGGGTCTCCACATAATGATATTTGAGCATGCTCACGACAATGGTTTCTCATTGGTTTATTAGTCTTCATTAAACAACCATCTTAAAAGAAGGAAAAGAAACTCAGGGCACTGCCATTTAACTTGTTTTAATGTTTCTCCACAAATGGTGAAAAATACTAAAGTACAGACAAGGAATAATCATAATGTTGTGGCCAACATTATAAATATGGAATTATAAATTTAAAACATTTTCTGGTTTAAAAAATAAATCTGGTAGTAAATGCAGCTCTGCGGGATTTCTGCGTCTAGTAGGGCCGGTCTCTGCGCTCCTGACAGTGCTCACCTTTATCCATTTTTCCGGGTCCTCCACGCCCTCCTCTTCTGCCTCCCATTTGTTCCATGAGAGGTCCGGGGGGACCTCCGGGTCCTCCTCTTCTTCCTCCACCAAAGCCTCCTCGATCCATTTCTCGGCCTCCCCGAAAGCCACCTCTGTCTCCGCCTCGGCCTCCTCTGAACATACCACCAGGCCCTCCACGGTCCATGAGCCCACCTCTGCCACCCGTCATGCCACCAGGGCCACCTCTGCCACGATCACCACCTGGAGGTGGAAAGGGTGGTGGAAGAAATCCCTCCGGCTTAGGGGCTTTACACTGATTACATTCTGTTCTCCAAGCAAAATTCTGGTTTCCACAGCCTGGATTAGGGCACTGCCAATCCCCTGCTCTGTGCTGGACGTTTCCTCCTCCTGAAGGGTTTCCTCGGGAGCCCCTAGGTCCTCTTGGTGGAAAACCTCCTCTGTCTCCTCCTCTGCCTCCCATTCGACCCATGGGTCCTCCTGGTCCACCAGGTCCTCCAGGACCTCCTCGGAGAGGGGGAGACATCCCTCTGCCTTCACGGGGCGGCATGCCGCCTCGCATGCTGTTCATGGGAGGCTTCTTCCGAGCCAGAGACACTTTGAGTTTGCTCCCTTGGAAGTCTTTCCCATCAAACCATTCTACTGCAGCCTTTGCAGTAGGTGGGTCATCGTAGGACACTGTGGCATCTCCTTTTGGTTTTCCGTTTCCTTGTCTAAGTAAATGTTTATCATTGGCTGCCCAGTCCTTTTGTTCATCTTGACAACTCCACACTGTTTGAAAAAGTCTGCCAGTTCGTCAACAGTCACATTTTCATTCAGTCCCTGTACATAAATTGCACTGTTTTCGGAGTCTTCATCTGGATCTACAGGTGGGCCTAAGTCAAGGTCTGGTCCTTCTTCCATAGGTCCACCAGGCTTATTGAAGCCACCTCGCTCTCCAGCGCCCATTCCACTGCGTCCTCCTCCTCCTCCTCCCCGCCCACCTCTGCTCATGCCTCCACGATCAAATCCCCCTCTTCCTCTGCCCCGGTTATCAGGGCCACTCATGCTCCGGTTTTCTCCAGGTCCGGAAAAGCCTCCAGACTCCTGCCCATATACACCCATGCTACTGGGATGGTCCTGCCGGAACGCACTCTGCTGCCCGTAGCTGCTGCTCTGTTGGCTATATTGACTTGGAGCCTGGCTGTAGGATCCAGTTTGGGGGGGATAACTAGTGGGGGGCTGCTGCCCATAGCTGCTCTGTTGACCATAGCTACTCTGCTGTCCATAGCTGCTCTGCTGCCCATAGGTATTCTGCTGGGAGTAACTGCTCTGATCAAAACTAGTCGGCTGGGTAGAGGAATAGCTGTTTGGAGGATAGGATGGAGGTGCGGTGACAGGCTGCATGGGGTAGCTCCCGGGCACCTGTGGGTAACTGTAGTTGCTCTGTCCATATCCTAGGCTGGGCTGGCTGTAGCCTGCTGTACTAGATTGAGGCTGACTAGTCTCAGCGGGCTTGCTACCATCCTGGGGTCTCGCAGGTGCGGCGGTTGCTGGCTGCTGCCCATAGGTAGGGTAAGCAGGCTGGGTGCCATATGCAGACTGTGCTGCATAGATGCCTGGGTGGTCGTAACTGTAGCAGTGGTGGTATCATATGCCCCTGTCCCATATCCTTGGACAGGCTGACTGTAAGCTTGAGGTGCAGTTGGTGTAGTATAACCTGTTGGAGGCTGTCCGTAAGAAGTTGCATATGCAGTCTGCCCATACGTTGTGGTTGTCTGAGCCTGTGTATAGCTGACATCAGTAGATTGCCCATAGGTTCCATAACTTTGTTGCCCATATCCCTGGGTGGTCTGTGCATATCCTTGAGCTGGCTGAGCTGCATAAGCACTGTAGCCCTGCTGGGCTGCAGCTTGACTGTAGGTACTATAGTCCGTGGACGCCATTTTCTCTCCTTCCTCCTCCTCGTTCTCTCAACGTCCCTCAATTCTCTATCTATTTTTGAAATAAGTTCACAATTCCAATCATTCTGGAGAGCAATGTGGAACTATGTCCAAAGGGCTATCAAAGTGTGCTTTCCCTTTGATGCAGCAGTGTCTATTCTGGATCTAAATCTTAAAGAGATCATAAAAAAGGTAAAAACACCCACATGTGCAAAAATGTTTGTAGCAAAACATTTTGTAGTGGCAAGGAACTGAAAACTGAATCCCATCAGTTGGAGAAGGGCAGAATAAACTATGGTATTCATGTTATGGAATATTGTTGTTCTATAAGAAACAATCAATAGAATGATTTCAGAGAGGCCTGAAGAGACTTACATGAACTGATGTTGAGTGAAGTGAATAGAAATAGGAAATCATTGTACATGGCAACAAGATTATATGATGATCAGTTCTGATGGATGTGGCTCTTTTCAACAATGAAGTGATCCAGGCCAGCTCCAGTGGTTATGTGATGGAAAGAGTCATCTGCATCCAGAGAGAGCACTCTGAGGATGGAGTGTGTATTGTACCATAGTATTTTCACTTTTGTTTGTTTGTTTGTTTATTTGTTTGCTTGCATTTTGTTTCCTTTCTCATTTTTTCCCTTTTTCATCTGTTTTTTTTTTTTTTTTCTTATGCAACATGATAATTGTGGGAATATGGATAGAATAATTGCACATGTTTAACCTGTATTGGATTACTAGCTGTCTTGAAGAGGGGATGGGAGGATTGTAGGGTAATTTGTATCACAAGGTTTTTCAAATGTGAATGTTGAAAATAATCTACACATTATGTTTTGAAAATTAAATACTTTAATAAAAAATACTTATTTTCTCAGTGAGCTTTTGTTCCTTCCTTCCCACTTGACTAACTTAGCTTTTTATGGAATTCTTCTCCTCATTAGCTTTTTTTGTGTTTCCTTTCATACTTCTCTCAATTCTTTCCCTGATTTTTTCCTCTAACTCTCTTACTTGATATTTAAAGTCCTCTTTGAGCTCTTCCATGGCCTCAACAAAATTTTTATTTTTTCTTGGAGGCTTTGAATGTAGTAGCTTTGACTTTGTTATCATCTTATGAGTTTGTGTTTTGATCTTCCTTGTTAATAGCTTTCAATGATCAAAAACTTTTTTTTTGTTTGTTGTTTTGTTTTGTTTTGTTTTCTGTTCATTTTCCTACTCTATTATTCAATTTTTCACTCTTTGTTAAAATAGGACTGTATCCAGGGTGAAGATTGTACTGTCCCAGCTTCAGGAGTTTTGTCCAGCTCTTTAAGGAAATCCTAGGAATCTGACCACAAGCACCTTTTTTCTACCCTCAAGTGTTCTCACTCCAATGTAGTTGTAAGATCTGGTGTGCTGGCTTAGGTTGGGGCTTGCTGACAAGAGATGTGCTGGTACTGCATACCAGACTCCCAAGCAGTTGTTACAGTCCTTCTCCACTGACCTTCCATGTCCTCTCTGTTCCAGGCTGAGAGGTCCAGAAGTCTCTATCACTGCCTCACTCACATGGGGTAAGGGAGGGAGATGGAGTTGGGCCTGAGCTTTCATTCTGGTTCCACAGACTTTTTCTGCTCTCCTTCCAAGTTCTCTTTGGTATCTCTGGGCTGAGAGGTCTGGAAGCCACCAGGACTGCCACTGATTCAGAGGTCAGGCCCTGGGCTGTGATGGACTGGGCTGAGGCTGTGGCTGTATCTGGGGGCCCTGCAGAGGTATTACATTCCTACCCTGATTTCCCAGACTTTTTCTGCAGAGTTTCAAAGTTGCCCTCAACTGGAAAATGTTCTACTCCACCTTTTGGGATGTCTAAAATTTGTGAAGAGTCATTATTTAAAGAAATTTGGAGCAGTTTAGGGGAGAGTTTGGGCAAGTTCCTGCCTTTGCCATCTTGGCTCCACCTCCACAACTGATTTTTCTTAAGTAAAAAGTTATTCACTAATATAAAAGATATTTTTCTTCTTCTTCAAAGGTTTTGGTAATTTGAGCCACCTTTAGGTGGCTCTATAATAATACTTATTATATATAATAATATGTTATATATTATATATACCTATATATATAAAATAATATCCTGAGATAGTTCTACTATTTGTTGAGTGTGCACTAGATTTGGTGAAAAGGAGACCTTCCATGAACAATAAGAAAGTTATTTTTTGTTTAAAATCTATATACCTATTTGTTTATTCATCTATCTATCTAGCTGTCTATCATCCATCTGAATTTTATCAGTCTATGTATCTATTATATATCAGTCTTTCTCTTTATAATGAAATAAAGAATGGAAGGAAAGATGCAAATGTCCCCTTTTGCCAAAGTGTTAAAATTTTAAACTTATTTACTTGTTATTCTATACTACCACATATTTACAGGATTTTCTTCTGTCAATAAATTATAAGGTTGGACTAGATGATTGTCTATTGTCCTATGATCTTTTTCCTGGTTGAGGACTCAGTCCCTGCGAGGTTGGTTTAGAGGAAGTATATTATGATATAGAGACATGGACTTGAATTAAGATACCCATGTTTGAGTCTCCACTCAACAGTCAAGTGGAATTATAATATTTATTATTTTCAGTTCTCAGTTTCATGATTTATAAAATGAGCCTCATCATAAGATAAATAAGGAAGCAATTTGTAAAAGACATGAGTAAACTATAATTATTATAACTTTCTCTTGATTGTTTTTCTTTTTTTTCTCATTATTTAGAATGTTTAAGTAAATCCTACCTGTCCTTCAAACCTTAGTTCAAGTCTCTTTCTTTCATAAAGTTTCTTTATTCTCCCTTTACCATGAACATATGGTTCTTTCTATAAGTTTTTATATGTTGTCTTACTATTCATTTACCACTTAGATTCTGTGATGTATTGCTATATACCTATTTATGCATCTATCATTCTACCCACATAGGATTTAGGCTCCTTGAGGACAACATAACCAAACTAGAAACATTTTACCAGTTATAGGCAAAGACTTTTTATTGTTATTTTCCCATGATACACTCAATTCTTAGTTACATTAAAATATATTAAAGGCCATTAGAGGGCAAAAATAAGAAATGATATAGTAGAAATTTAGAATTTCATTAAATCTGAAGAAAAACAAAAACAAACAAAAAAAGATGTACATTGATACATGTCTCCAAAACTCTTACTGAATAATGAAGCAAATAGAGTGAAAATAATTTGTGTTGTATTATTTTTAATTTCATATTTAAATTTATATTCAATTACATGTAAAAATTGTAAAGTACAGACTAGCTCCCTGGAGGTTTTCAGGGTCAGCCAAAGTCAGGGTAAATCAAAGTCCTTGGTCTTTAGGGGAAGAAGTGAAGGAGGCAAGCAAACTGGCATGCGGCTTGCCAAAGATGTCCCCTGGATTCAGGAGTCCCAAGTCACCAACTTCTTTCCTCCTCATCCTGCCACCAAGTGACTCTCTGGCCCCTCTCCCTCTCCCCTTCAATCCTTGCCTTTGATTATCTTAACACCAAACATTCAGCAAGCACTAATGGTGAGAAGAGCCATTTATCCAAACATATGCTAATATCTCACATTGAATAGGTAGTTAGCCTTAAGTGCTTGGTTATCTGATTCAAGCATACCTTTTTGGAGTTTCAGCTCTCTACAAAAAAAAAAAAAAAAAAAAAAAAAAAAAAAAAAAACCAAAACCTTAAATATTACCTTTGTAAAATTAATATAAGGTAATACAATCCAAATTATACACAAAATCTGTCTTTTATAATCAATATGAATGAATATATTATTGTATAATTATTGACAAATAATATGAAAAATTTCAGAACCTGAATAGATGATGCAAAAATTACCATTGTATAGATCAGCGGAGGAAAGAATCTATGGAGTCATATGTGAATTCTATTGTAAAGGAAAAATAAGATGACAAATATATGACTATATAATGTTTTATTTTTTGCAAAACTTTTTATAAATAATTATGAAAAATATCACCTGCAACAGTGACTTTTCAATCCTAGAAATATGGTCTGCCTTTATGAAAATTTATTGTATCTTTCTCTCCCTTCTCCTACCTCCTCCCGATCTTACTTTGCTGAACCTATATAGAACTGCTATGCATTTGTCACAAATTTCTGTCCAGGGAGTTGAAAGTACAGGAGGTTATGAAATGAACCAAAATGTTATGGATAACTATTTTCTGAGCTTGTTTCACAGTTCAGTCTATAGGGGTTATTTTATCCAACAGTAGTCCAATAGGGGGATTTATGTATTGCTTTGCATATTGCCTGCATGTCCTTAGGATTAAATAGTATTGCTGTCTGAAATGGCTAGGATAATTTAGTAATTAATCAACACATAAAACACCCACCTTACAAAATAGTATGCACAGTGAAAAACAAGTCTAAATTAATGACATTAAAATTAAAATATAGTAAGCTTTCATTTACTTTTAAAAAAATATAACTAACTATAATGATTTGGCAATACTGAATCTGAAGTTTTCCTAAATTCTCCCAGATTTATTGGGTTTATGAGAGAGGTTAATTTCCTGGGGTAAAGAAACAGAAAAATGTAACAGAATCGTATCTGTAGTGATCAGATGTATTACCACAGCTTGTCAGTCTACCTAAATGCAGTTCTTATGAATAAAGAATAAATTCTGTTGTCCAAAATCTTGCAGTATGCTTCTGTGTGAGTATTACTACAAAATATTAGGGAATTTAAGAGTAATTATGTTAGAGGATTTGGAGCATAGTATGTTCATAAAAAGTAATGAATATGTCACTGCTTAAAAGATTCAAAAACATTTCTTTTTGTTTTTAATTTTTTTTTAATTTTTTAGTGTTAAAGCTTTTTTTTATTTACAAAGCATATATATGCATGTGTAATTTTTCCAATATTGGTCCTTGTGTAACATTTTGTTCCAAATTTTCCCCTCCTTTCCCCTCCTCCTTCCCTAGCTGGCAAGTAATACAATACATGTTAAATGTAGTTTATTGGGATTGCTTCAGATCACTGAACTACTGAGAAGAACCAAGTCTTTCATAGTTAATCATTGCACATCCTTGCTGTTATTCTGTGCAGTGTTTTGCTCAGCATCAGTTCATGTAAATCTTTCCAGGCCTTTCTATAATCAGCTTGTTCATCATTTTCTATAGAACAATAAGATTCCATTACCTTCATATACCACAGTTTATTTAACCATTCCCCATCAGTTGGGGATCCACTCCTTTTCCAATTCTTTTACTGCACAAAAAGAGCTGCTACAAAACATTTTGCACATGTGAGTCCCTTTCCCTCTTTTATGCTTTCCTTGAAATACAGACCCAATAGCTGCACATCTGGGTTAAAGAATATGTAGTTTTATAGTCCTTTGGACATAGTTACAATTTCTTTCCAGAATGGTCGGATTGTTTCACAACTGTATCAACAATGCATTAGTATTCCAGTTTTCCCACATTCCTTCCAACATTTATCATTATCATTTCCTGTCATCTTAATCAATCTTAGAGGTGTGAGGTGGTAATTCCAAGTTGTTTTAATTTGTATTTCTCTAATCAATAGTGATTAAGAACATTTTTTCATATAACTATGAATTTTGTCACCTGAAAATTGTCTGTACATATTCTTTGAACATTTATCAATTGGGTGATGATTTATATTCTTATAAATTTGAAACAGGTTTTTTATATATCTTAGAAATGACATCTTTATCTGAAATACTGTCTGTAAAGGTTTGGTTTTTTTTGTTTGTTTTTTGTTTTTTGTTTTTCCCCCAGCTTTGTACTTCCCTTTTAATCTTGTTTTTTTGTTTGTGTAAAATCTTTTGTAATTTAATGTAATCAAAGTTGTCACTTTTGCCTTTCCTCTTTGTACCTTTCTATTAGAGTTTATGTCTCCGAGAACAGTAAAGATAGCTGAGGGATAGCAAGAAATTTCAGCAAGAATTTGCATTCTGCCAACCTCTTAGTGCTACTTTACTTACCATTATTTTTTACTCAGGCCTTGTATACCAGTCTGAAAACTGATTGCATATTAATTGCAGTGGAAGATCATGTTAATAGTGATGTGAGATCAGTGTCAGTACAAATTATGACTTTAGAGTAACTTGGTTTATTGTACTGTGTAGCTAGTAATATCTAAAATGATATAACATCTTAGTTTGAAAAGTGCTTAGCCCAATAGCTTATTTCATAAACCCAGTGAGTTAGGAGCTATTATTGTCCACTTTTTTAGAAGAGGAAACAGAATAAAGTGGTTAAATAAATTTCCTAGGAATACACAACTGTTAAGTGAGAGTTTAAGGCAGGATTTAAAGTCATGGCTGCCTTGAATTCTATAAATACTTCAGTATACCCTGTAGCCACCTAAATATTGAAGATATAGATCGATATATTTGAAAACACATAAACATACATGCATGCTTTTACATACATTATATATACCTGTATGTATATATTATAGACAATAATTAGTATACTATTTTTATCTCCAAAACATACTTATCCATCATTTTTTAAAGAATTTCCTTTTAATAATAGAACATTATATCCTTGAATTAATCTGAGTTATGATTTATTTTATTGGTTTAAATATAGGTTAAATATAGACTATGCCGGTATCAATTAACAAACATTTGTATTTACTATGCCTCAGGTACTGTGCTAGACAATTGAGATATAAAACTTAAACTGTGTATGCCATCAAGGAGAAATTATTCCGGCGGGGAGTGGGAGAGAAGAGAAATACCATTTTCATATCTAAAAATAAAGGTACCTTAAACCTATGTCACAGAAAAAGTTGACAGTGGATAGGACCACTATGTAGTATAGATATACGCCAGTAAGAGTGAGATCTTTAGGCATCTATGGTAAATTCAAAGACATAACAAGATATTGGAGTTTACAAAAAAGTTAAAATAGGAATCTGTACAAACCATACATTCTTGCTTCTGACCTTGGTAGTCTATCAGTGAGATATAAAGAATTCTAGAATACCATTGTGTCTCATGCTCAGGTTTGATATTCTTAGAAAGTCACAGATATAATATGGTGCCTATGTTCAGAAGAGTAAGGTACATTGATACTCTGAATTTGGATTCCATCCCAAACAAAAACTCCAGTATTTTCTATGGCAATCAAGGTTGGAAGGAGGACAAAAGGGAAAGCCAGGCTATTTACAAAGCAAAAGATGGACTTTTCATTAAAATTAGCTGTGGTATAGTAAAAAGACCTTTGAATTTTGATTTAGAAGATTTGTGTTCAAGTTGGAATTGTATCAGCAACTAACCTTGAGAACTAAGAGAAGGAAATTCTTCATATTTAAAAATTAACAATATTGCCCATACCTTCCTCCTAGATGCTTTTTTTCTGTTGATTTTCCTGATCTGGCTTTTGCTCTAGTCTCTCCATGTCTTTCTTGCCAGTTTTTTTTGTACTTCCCCTCTTGGTGATAAACTCAACTCCCACATGTTCAATTATCTTTTCTGCAGGTGATTCTCAAAACTATATTTCCAACTCTCTCTTGCATATGATCTTCAATTATGGTTTGGATTAGTTATTCCCTTCCAGTAATGTTCAGGCTAGCTTTCTGGAGGTCCTCCGAATGGGCCTCAGTTTCAGTAGAATAAATCACCAGAAGGATAGTTAGGAATAAAGTCCCAAGTCTTTATTATCTCCTTTACAGTCTGTCTCCTTCTCCTGGGGCCAGGCTAGCTTTCTTGGAGACTTTTAAATGGGCCTTAGTCTCAGTGCAGAAGTGAAGGAGGACAGGACAGCCACCATGAGGGTGTTTATCTTCGAGTATGTCTTTTAGCCTCCAGTCCTCTGTCTTCTCCAAGTCTATCTCAGAGTCTGTCTTCTAGGTCTGACCCTGACCTCTTAAATACTCTATTACAATTAAATCCATTCATCATACTGAGTATAAGCCAATCATAATATCATTAGGGAACCATTATTTGTTGTAAGATTAATTCAATCATACTGAACTAGAGAACTCACATGCTAAACTCGATAACCATTGTCTTATCAATTCCACTGAGTTAACACCTTGTTATAAGAATCCTTGCCTACAGTATATTTCTCCAGAGTTCTGGCCCACAACATTCCAATTCTAAATGCTATATTTCTATGATATCTCTACCTTAATATCAAGGGATGTTGTTATATATCTCTACTCAGATGTCCCAAAGGCATCTTAAACTCAATATGTACAAGTCAGAATTCTCTATGTATATAACCTTAGACAATTAACTCAGTCTCTCTTGTTTCTTGGTTTTCTTATCTAAAAGTTGAATTAGAATAGAATACTTCTGAGGTCCTTGCCAGCTCTATGATCCCATAAAGTTAATATGATATTCCCCACAAAAATTCTCTGTCTCTTTGTCTCTCTCTCCCTAACCTCTGAATTTCTGTCAAGGCCACAACTATTCTTTCAATAGCCATGGTCCACATTCTTAAAGTTATCCTTGATTCTTTACTTTCACTAATCTTCCCTTTGTATTCAATGAGGGGAATAAGTTTTATTAATCTATCTCCACCAAATTTCACATGACTTCCCCTTTCACTCCTCTCTTTAAGTGTTTTCTCTTCTTTCTATATTTTTTTCTTTTGTTTCTTTGTTTTCTTTATTTTTTTCTTTCCTGCTTTCTATATTTCCTTTTACCTTCCTTCCTTCATTTTTCTCTTTCTTTCCTACTTTTTTTCTTCCTTTCTTCCTGTCCTTTCTCTCTTCCTTTCTTTTTTCTTTCTTTGATTCTTTCCTACATTGCTTCCTTTTTTTCCCTTTTCTACCTTCCTTCCTTTCTTTCCTATCTTTCTTCCTTTCTTTCTTGCTTCCTCTCTTTCCTAACTTCCTTTCTTTTTTTCCTATCTTTCTTTCTTTTTTCTCTCTTCTTTTTCTCTCTCTCTTCCTTTTTCTTTCTTTTTCGCTTCCTTCCTTCCTTTTTTTCTCTCTCTTTTCCTTTCTTCCTTTCTTCCTTCCTTCCTTTCTTCCTTCCTTCCTTCCTTCCTTCCTTCCTTCCTTCCTTCCTTCCTTCCTTCCTTCCTTCCTTCCTTCCTTCCTTCCTTCCTTCCTTCCTTCTTTCTTTCTTTCTTTCTTTCTTTCTTTCTTTCTTTCTTTCTTTCTTTCTTTCTTTCTTTCTTTCTTTCTTTCTTCTTTCTTTCTTTCTTTCTTTCTTTCTTTCTTTCTTTCTTTCATCTTTCTTTCTTTCTTTCTTTTATCTTTCTTTCTTTCTTTCTTTCTTTCTTTCTTTCTTTCTTTCTTTCTTTCTTTCTTTCTTTCTTTCTTTCTTTCTTTCTTTCTTTCTTTCTTTCTTTCCCTTTGCTTTGAGACATAATATCCACAAATGGCAGTTTCTTAAATATTCAACAAGTATTCATGAAGGTCTTTACTGTATGCCCAATACACCAATACAGTAAAATCTAAGTGTTAGCTTTTAAAAAGCCAGGTAAAATCGGAGCATAGATTTTTTTTTTTTTTTTAACCTGTGCTCAAGGAGCTTTCATTTTGATGGAGAAGGTGGTTTCCATTTATCTATTTATGCATCCATGTACACATATACACAAGATAGTTTAGTGGAATGAGAATCATAAAATAGAAGTAATTGGACTTGAATCTGCATTCACTTTTTTCCCTGAGAGTCCATCTTCTAAAGAACTTTCATGAATACATACAGGTATTCGAGCTACTTCCCTGTTCAAAAAGGTTTAATTAAATTATTATTATTTCCATGTTAAAATATACATTCCATTGTTTGCATTTGAAATCTATGACAGTGTTTGTTTCTTTGTTTTTGTTTTGTGAGGCAGTTGGGTTTGAGTAGCTTGCTCAGGGTCACCCACCTAGGAAGGGCAAAGTGTCATAGGCTGGATTTTAACTCAAGTGCTCCTGATTTCAGAGATCATGCTCTGTCCACTTTGCCCTCTAGCTATCGCCAAACCCCTGACACTCTTATTCCAAACTATCTTTCTAAGCTTATAGCATCTTTATTTCACTTCACAATATTCTACATTTTGATTATTTTGTTCTTTGTCATATACCACCTTCCATCTTTTTATTATTATTTGTTATTATACACACTAACCCCAATATTTAGAATAACTTCCCTAAGTAATTAACTGATCATAACAAATAAAGTACTGTATATGAAGTCAGAAGATCTGAGTCCCAATATAGCCTCAAACATTTACTAGCTGTAACCACTGACAAGTCACTTAATTTATGTTGCTTCAGTATTCTCACTGGGAATAATAATAGCATGTATCTCATAAGGTTGTTGTAAGAACTAAATGATAATATATTTGTAAAAACCTGGGCATAGTATAGTGACAGGCACATAATAGTGTTTAAACAATGCTTACTTGTTTTCCTCTATTACTCTGAAACATTCATACCTAACATTATATATGAATTTTTCTCATTCTTTTGCTTTCAAAGAGATTAATGTTGAATTCTTAAGACTTTAATGATTTAAATTTTTGAAGAATTTTCATTATTTTCGGCTGAAATTCTATTGAGATAATTAGCATTCAAAAAACACAAAAATAATCAAATTAATCATAACAGTTTCAGAAAATTTAAAGACTGTACTAGAAAGCATGAATCTTAAGTTGAATATTTGATTGTCAGAGAAATTAAACAAATTTAAGGGCATTTTATTTAATAATAGTAAAAACAATCTTGGTGCTCTAAGAATATGGTACTAGGAAATATAATCATCAATTTCTATCTTCTATTGGACAGAAAAATTCATGAAAACATTGTTAATTGTTCTGATTAGAAATAACTACTTGGATTTATCAAATATAGCTGCTTAAAAAAGATATCACATAATTGAAATTTTAAAACATGAAATAGTTATGAATTTTTTTATGGCTTTATAAATAATAATGTAGAACCAAATAATGCTCCAATATCTGAAACTATTTTATAAAAGCTAGAAACAAAACTATATAATAATGATATCACTTTCCATAGGGCTGAGGCCAAAGTGATTTCAATTTGTGAAGTACCATTTGTATCAATTGAAAAATAATCAACAATAGATCTTATGTTAGATTTAATGACATCTCTACTGATGAAATCATGACTGCATTGAAATTATAGGATAATAATGCAAGAGTTTGGCAAAGATGAGTAACAGAGAGTATTTTCATTTTAAATTTTATTATTTTAAAATTTTATGCTATTCATTAGGGCAGCAAAATTTATAGCATATGTATATAATATGCATAATTATTATATATTATATATTTATAATAATATATTATATATCAATTTTTTTTTACATATATCATTGTACATAATGATATCTATAATCATTATATTGATTTTATGAAGATTATGTTATTAAACAATGAATCTGAATTAAACAGTGAAACTTCTAAACATTCTGTGAAATAGGAGACAAAATGTAGAAACCTGAACCCCAAATCAAAAACCTTGTATTCTCATTGTGACTCTGAACTATTTGAATGACATCTTGACTTTATTTTTCTCACTTATAAAATGAAAGAATCTGTTTTGTCTGTTTTATGTTTATATTATCTTTTTTACTGTCCAAATTTAGTTGTACTTCAAATGCTGTATCATTCAGTCACTTTATGTTTACAAATTAGGAAACTGAAGCCATCAAATGTGACTTTCTCAAGGTCACATGCACCCAGATATGGACATACACAATAGAAACACTGGCACATATATAAAATAAGTGACTTGGTTCAGAATCCAACGTGCTCTATTACTCTGCCACTAACATGGCCCATAATTTTAGAAAAGCATTTAAAATTTCTGAGCTTCAGACTGTGAAACAAAAGGAGGTATGAACTGGAAGATTCATTCTAATGTAAAGCTATAGTTTTACTGCAGTAATTACTTAGCAACTATTCATGCTTATATAGACAGATGCCCTAAGTCATTTGCCATTCTTTAACACTTATTTTCTTGCCTTTACCTTTTCTAATGATGTTCAGAATTGATCATCAGAAAGGGAGGAAAAAAAAAAACTTAAAATGTTTAAAATCCAGATCTGAGTTCTTAGATTCTGAGCTGCAGATGTCTGATTATGAGGCCATTGCAACTGAGCCACTAAGGAGAAAACAATTCTGCAACAATAGGCACATTTGGCAATCAGTTCCAGACCTCAGTCATTAAACCCAGTTACAGGTCAATTTTCATGAATTACTGGTAATAACGGAGAGATTTTTCCATTATATTTTCTGTCTCTCTTCTTTTTATCCTCCCCTCATTTATCTTTTTTACCTACATTTATTTCCTAACCTTATCCCCTGCTACTTGGTCTCAAATTGACTATACATTAGTATAGTAACTACCTGTACCCTGCACCTCTAAGATATAATTTCAGGCTTCTTTTCTGCCTTCTTTCTTATTCACTTTCAGATGTTCCCTGTTATTTCTTGTAATGTTTACTAGAGAGTTTGACTGTCAATTAAACATTCTGATTAGCTCATCAAGCTGATTAAAGATAATCTCTTTCTAATAGTATCTCATGTAAATACAGAATAAGTCTTCTTTTACAATTTTTTATCTCCTGAAGCTTTATTTTTTAATTTAATTTTTATTTTCATTATGTTTTATTCCACAAATAAATGAATTGTGAGGGAAAAATAAGTTATAAGTTCTTAGATTTTCCCTAAAAATAAAATATGATTTTACATATATATGAAATAAAAATAAACACAAAAATCCAGTTTAATCCACTTCTTTCATTTTACAGATGAGTAAACTGAAGACTAGATATATCAAACATCTTGTTTAAAGTCACAGAGGATTCACACCCAAATCACCTCCATATAAAGGTGCCACATTTTTTATTTTATAGTCATCATTGCCATATCAGTCAAGTGTGTTGAATTTTGACTCAATTAATTGATTTTTTTTCAGATATTCCCAAATTTTGTTAATTGTAAAGTCTTTATTTTAATTATAGGCAGATTAGATAAGAGATATCATCTGTTTATATTTAGATATCTATTTATAATTATAAAGAGATGTTTATATATATAGACATATACAGAGTATATATATATACATATATATATATATATCTGTAGACATACAGATATAGATATATATATAGAGAGAGTTAGATACTATATTTATGTAGCATACATGTAAGCACATATAGCATTTGCACACATTAAGGAATTGTAATAAAATAATAATGGACGAGAAGTCAGAAAGCTATGCATTGTAGTCATAGCACCATAACTTAATAATAACAATTAATATGTATACATTAAGGTTTGATATATATGACATTACTCAATCCTCACAATTCCATCAGGTAATTAGTATGGATTTTGTATTCCCCTTTCTAAAGATAAGCAAAATGGACTTTTGGTGATCAGATGAGAGGGAGACAGAAACCTACTGAAGTTCTCCCAAATTTCCCTCCAAACAAGTAGAAAACAACTTCAGAATTGATGTAGGAACAAGGAAGTAAATTACTATGCTGACAGGAAAGATCTGTAACACTGGGGTGTGTAAAGAAAGGTCCAAACAAGTCTTACTGCAGGTGGCACAGGGATCCAAGCCTTGGGCAACTCACCAACAAACTCCCACCCTCTTCCAAATCAGCAGCTCCTTAGGCAAGTCAGCAATCTATAAGCAAGCCCCCATTTTAGGGTCCCTATCCTCAGTATAAGCCATCAATTGCTAGCCAGTAGTGAAGACCCTTCCCAGGGCTGGATATAAGTGAAAATATTACCTTGGAGCCTACCAGCAGAGAGACCCAGTTTCCAGAGCAGGGTTCCATCTGTGTACCAGCCCAGCTTCCTTTGCTGGATGTTTTCATCCACAACCCCAGTTCTCTTGCTCTTCAATATATCGTATTGCAAGACTGGTCTTTTAATGCAGTCATTACCAACTAAATCTTCACATATGTGAATTATTTTTTCTTCTTGCTCACAATAGTTTCTCTTTGACCTGGGGTTTTAAAACTTGACTATGATATTCCTGTATTCTCTTTATGATAGTGATAAGTGGATTATTCTTTTTTTTTTTTTTCTTTGTCTAATATTACCTCTTATTCTAACACATCAGGACATTTTAAAAAAATTCCTTTATTATTGTATTAAGATCCTTTTTTGATCATAAAATTCTATTGTTTTAATTATTTCTATCTTTATCTTCCATATCTATTCCTCAGATCAGTTATTTTCCTTATTAGATCTTTCACATTTTCTTCTACTTTTCAAGCAAGTAAGATCACATTTGTGGTCTTTTATAACTTTTATAACTCAACTGACTTCTCCTTGCCCAATTCTAATTTTCATGGAGCAGTTTTTCTTCCTTAAAATTCCGAATCTCCTTTTTAAGTTGGGTTTTCTTAGATTTAGTATTTAGTATTTATTTATTATTTAAATTTTTTTTCTCACTTATTTTCATTTGATTTTTAAAGTCTTTTTTGAGTTCATCTATGGATTTCTTTTAATAGTAGGTAACATTTTCATAGATCCAGGAAAGAGGATATTTTAATTACTGAACTACCTGAAAGCAATGCTCAAAAAAAATCAAACAGAAATCAATAAATAAATGAACACCTGGACAACATCTTTCATGAAATTCTCTTTTTTTAAATTAAAGTTTTTTTTTTTTATTTTGTTTTGTTTTTTATAAAAAATTACTCATATGCATGAGCAATTTTTTAAACTGACTCTTGCAAAACCTTGTATTCCAAAATGTCCCCTTCTCCTCACTCCCTCTCCTAGATGGCAGGTAATCCAAAACATGTTAATATATTAAAATATATTTTTAACCCAATATATGTATACATATTTATAATTATCTTACTATATAAGAAAAATTGGATCAAGCAGAAAAAAAAAAAAAAACTAAGAAAGAAAACAAAATGTAAGCAAACAACAGAAAGAGTGAAAATGCTATGTTGGGTCCACAGTCAGTTCTCATAGTTGTCTCTTTGGGTATAAATAGCTCTCTTCATCACAACATTATTGGAACTGATCTGAATCATCTCATTGTTGGAAAATGTCACATCCATCAGAATTGATCATCATATAATCTTGTTGTTTCTGTGTTCAATGATCTCCTGGTTCTGCTCATTTCATTTAGTATCAGTTCATGTAAGTCTCCCAAGGCTTCTTTAAAATCACCCTTTATATATCATAACTTGTTCAGCCATTCTCCAATTTATGGGCATCCATTCTGTTTCCCGTTTCTTACCTTTTTCTCTCTAGGTGCTCTCTTCATCACAAGACTATTAGAACTATCCTGAGTTGCCTTGCTATTGAAAAGAGCCACATCTGCCACATAATCTTTCTGTTGTTGTCACCTCTATTATTCAATACAGTACTATAAATGTTAGCTTTAGCACTAAGAGAAGCAAAAATAATTGAAGAAATCAGAATAAGCAATGAGCAAACAAAATCATCATAATTTGCAGAGGATATAGTGATATAGTTAGAGAATTCTAAAGCATTAACTACAGAATTACCTGAAATAATTAACATTAACAGAGTTGCAGAATAAAAGATAAATAGCAAATTAACAATCAGCAATTCATAAGGTAAGTTGCACATCACAATATATAACCTTATTCTAACAGAAATTTTGAATTTTCCATTGTTAGTGTATCTAATGAATCAATTGTAGGGAATAAGTATACTATTATATTATTAATTTATATTTTCTCATTTATTTTATCTTTTATATTTTATTTTATATATTATTATATATGATATATAATATAACAATATATGTGTACAAAAATTTATATGTTTATTTAAAATAGTATATTTTATAATATTTTATTACTTATTATAAAATTAAAGTGTATTTTTTATCTGGTTCATCAATGTCATGGGGTAGTAGTTATTTCAAACAAAGTTTGTCTTTTGAACACTAATAATGTCAGTTTTCATCCTTCAGGAAATATCACTTCTATTTAAATTTCATAAATCCTTGTATATGATATAGTAAAAAATACAATAGAGAAAATGGCATTTAAGATAAAGTTTAAGAAAGGGGAAAATCTATTAATTGAGTACAACTCAAACTTCTGATTCATGCCATAGATGAAAGTAGAGGACAAGATTTATTGCATATTGACAATGATTTAGGTACCCTGAATAAAGTCCACAGTTGTTTTTGTGAGTAAGAGATCAATTACCTGTGAGTAAACAGACTAAAGTTATATTCATTTTCTAATTTTTTTTTTGTTTTTTGTAAATGAGTAAGGAAAACAGAATAAAAACATTTTGATGTTTGAAAACAACTTAAATATAAGCAATAACCTTTCTTCCTCTGCTTATCTTCTTTCACCTTTCTAGTACTATCGAGGTCATCTGTTAATAATAGCATCCTGGCAAGATGAGTGATGAGAAAATATTATGGCCTAAATGCCATGTTTATAATAATTAATTTTTTTTTTCAGAAAAGGAATTAGGTCTTATTTTTCATAGTGTTTATATCTTAGGAGTCAACAGGTCTTCACTGGGAAAATGTTTTTAGTATAAATACAATAAAATTACTACAATGGAATATAAGAAACAATGGTTTTCTTATCTGTTTTATTACCCATAAAGAAAAACATGAAGTGAAAAATATATTAATGACATTGAAATGTTTATATTTTGTCTTTTTCTCTTCATTAAAGATAAAACTTTTGATACCTGTTTTTCTGGGGAAAACTAGAAATTTATATCTAAAGTCATTTCTATGATTTCATGATTCTAAATTTAATTTTCCTTTAATACAGTTTCATATTAAGGCTATCAGTATCATGTCCCTTTGTATAGATAGACATTCATATGTCTCTAAACTTTGCCACTTGGAAAGTGATTATCTCTAGACTGTATTCAGAACTCCTATATCAAATGTACAATCATTGTTATTTACTAAAGGCCAGTAATTGCTGGACTTTAGGGTATTTTCCATTTTTAACCTGTACATATATATTACAGTAGAATTTCTGCTACTCTTTTACCCAAAATGAGGAAACCAAACATTTTATGATTGCAAACTTTTTAGTAGATTCAGATAAAAGGTTTATGCTAGGTACAAAGAACAGTCTGTATTTTGGCATTAAACTTTAGATTTTCCCAAAAGGAAGAGAATTTAATCAATTTAGAGCAATGTGCTAACCTGTTCTCAATATTCTGAATGTGAAGGCATATGCCCCTAGCTTGCAATTCTCTCAGCCTATGGAAGTAATTAGAACAGCTGTGGGTGGAGTGACTAATTGGCCTTTAAGAAAGAGTAAGTGAGTTGATCTGGTAATAAATTTTTAGATGGAGAATTATTCCTTTGGTGCTGCTAATCTGTAAACCTATTTTGGCCACAATTATTTCAAAGGATAAGTGCTCTTGGAGCTTACTTATCAGAAGTCTCTGCAAATCAGAATTAATATCAGCAGGACTAAAATAATGCTTCAGAAAATATTTTATAAATTTGCAATAGTGACTCATTACATGTCTCGAGTTGATATTTTATAGAATTCTAAGTTTATAATGCCATATTTGATTCACAAATAGCTTTTAGTTAACATATTGCTGGATAAAGAAATTTTTTATCATTTTTACCCAGAAGATACAGAATATTCAAGAGGTGTGTCCATCACTAATGTCAGCTGACTAATCATTATGAAAGAATTTATTAAACATCTACTGAGTTTCAAGCATCTTGTTTGTCTTTTTGAAATTTGAGCATGATTGAAATCTTATGTAGCATAACAAAAGATTCTCAAAAAAAAAAAAAAAAAAAACAAATATAAATTCACCACCAATTGATTCTGCTGCTTTCCATGTATATCAGATTTAGATTAAAATAATCTTGTTTTGTCTGTAGGTCCAAGGGGTGGAGGAATAAACATTTGTATAGTTCATATTATGTGCCAGACACTGCTTAGCATTTTACAGTGCTTCACTTAACTTTCACAGCAATCAAGAAAGACAGGTGCTGATAACAACCTCATTTTACAGTTATATAAAGCTAAATGACAAGTCCAGGATCACACAGATAGCAAATATTATGATGTTATGCCCAATGGATAGAGCATTGGGCATAAATAGAGCAACATAAAAACACTTTCCACTAAAATAGAGACAGATGATGCAGTGCACTCTTACTTTGTCCTCTTTCTAGCTCCCTAATTACTAATTTTCAATCTTCTGATTAAACATCAATTCCTAATTTTCTAAATATGAATTCTTTTAAGATTTTGTCTTGAATTATATTCTTAACTCGTTTTATTCTTTATCTTTGAGATATCCTTTTCTTTCATTTCTGTTATCAGCTCATTCAATTAGAGCAGTAAGCTTCCTAAATTCAAATCTGGTCTCAGACACTTAATAGCTGTGTACATCAGGGAAGTCACTTAACCCTGTTTGCTTCAGGTTCTCTTCTGTAATATGAGCCAAAAGAAATAGCAAACCATTCCATTATCTTTTCAAGAAAATCCCACCTTAGTTCATAAAGAATCAGCTATGACTAAAATGACATAGCATCAACATCCAAAAATCTGTAAAGATTTCCCTGATCACACTAGACACTATTGTTCTCTCTCTACTCAGAGATTCCTAGAGCATCATATCGATCTTCCTACCTACTTCATCTTGTATTTTGCTTTGATGGTTCGTGTTTTCTCTGTCTGGTACCTATAAGCCCCTTCAGAATAAAACTATAGGATTTTTTGTCCTTGTATCCCCAAGGTTTAGTTCAGTATCTTATTTGTAGGGATTATTTAATAAACATTAGTTGAATTGTCATTGTTGAGCCAAAAGAACATGCTATTTCCTGAAAGCATATGGATGTGTATACAAGTGGAAAGAGATTAAACAAATCATTGGTTGCCAAAGCTTGTCCTTCCAAGGGAATGTTTTAGAACATTTTATTCAACAAATAGTCCCTAAAGCCAAAAGTGTTTATCAGGAAGATGATGAGTAAGGGTTAGAGATTAGAGAGATTTGGTAAGAAACTTTTATATGTTTAAAAATTGTATATTCTCTTTAAGAGGGTTTTTTTGTTTGTGTGTTTGTTTGTTTGTTTGTTACCAGATTTGAAGAAAGTCACCAGTATGTCATTCTTTTCTGAAAGAGACCATTGTATGTTAGGAGCTAAAATGTAAATATAAATAAATAAATAAAGTAACAAGAAATTGTAGCCATTATGATTTTATAAGGTAAGTTTGGGAGAGGGGAGGAAATAAGTATCTACATAGCATCTATTATGTTCTGAACATTGTATTAAGTGTTTTTACAAATATTATCTTATGTGATGCTTACAACTCTGAAACTTAAGTGATATTATTAACTCCTATTGCACTTGAGAGAAAACTGAGTAAAGGAATACATAATTCATAAGTGTCTAAGGCCAGATTTAAACTCAGATATTTCTGATGCCAGACTCAGAGCCATCAGCTGAAAAAGTGTAGAGGGAGGACAAAGACTGATAAATACTGATAAATTTTGAATAATTCTTTGATAGTTGTTTTATTGAAATGTTCCACTTGAATAGAACATAGCATGCTGTTGTATTTTGGAAGGGGTAATGAACTAAAATTTTGTTTTTTTCTACCCATAAGGCCATAGAAATAGCATCTCTCTGGTAGCCCACTATCTTTTTTTTTTTTTTTTTTTTTAAGTTAATTGAAGACATAATCCTTAGCAATGTCCTTTGGAATGCTTCTTAAAACAAAACAAAACAAAACAAAACACACAAACAAAAAAAAAACACAAACATGTTACAACTTTGCAATGGAAGACCTCTGCTTATGTTTATGTTTCTGTCACCTGCTATGGAACCCTTTCTTATTTTCACTGACTTCCCATTCTACGGATAATATTTAGAGTAAATAAGGAAAAACAAATCAGTTACATCTATCTTAAGAACAAACTTCATGATTTCATGTAAGGATCCAATGGATCCTTCTCTCACTTGTCATTTTGCTATTGTTCCGTTCTCTACTATCCACCATTTCCTTTTACTGTCTGTTTTTTGCACAATGAAGCTATCTGTAAACTGGAATTGTGATGTTACCTGAGTCCTTTTATCATAAATATGTGCATATGTCTGCTTGTGTGTACATATGCATACATATTCAGAGAGATACATATGCAAAAATACAAAATAGATAAATAGAAAGAAAGAGAAAAGGAAGGAAGGAAGGAAGGAAGGGAGGGAGGGAGGAACGAAGGAAGGAAAGAAGGGAGTAAAGAACATAGATACGTAGATAGATACTACTCTGATGCCAAATTTTATCTGTTATATCATGACTTCACCTTTAACTTCCAGATTTAGAACACCTCCACATCTCATCTTTCTATAGTAAATATACCCCATCCAGCATATTCTCTCTTGTCTTTGTGACACCTTATCTGATATGTTCTGATGGTCTCCTACATATACTAATCCTATCCTGCCTTATCTTCTATATATCACTGCTGTCACCAATAAAGTGAGAATGTATTTTACCTAAAGGAAAGAAAAAAAAATAACAGAAAAGAAAAAAAATAAACTGATAGGAAAGAAAAAATGGCTTATAATCATAAGTTTATTGCTGCAAGTAAAAGACTGGGTTCTTTAACTTAATCTCACATATAATGAGAAGAATTAGACACCTCAAACTGATTGGAAACTAGCTTGCTTAATTTATCACTGATAGTGTTTACACATGAAAGAATAATTCGTGGTTTCAATGAATTCAACCTTATTTTAATGAATTCAATTGAAATAGCTTTATACTAAATATTTTCATAATTTTTCCTCTACCCTTGCCTGTGAATGTTAATGAAAATTTAGAAACACATTGCAACTGTTAAATGCATACGCATAGGAGATGTGTGCCCAAACTAGCCAGACTAAATAGTATCAAAGAATAAGAAGACTGAATTCACTAAAATTATCCTACCCCTATTTTGTTAGGTTTTGGTTTTGATCTCTGTTAGAGAGAAGGATTCAATTCCACGACTGCATTTAACAAATATTTATTAGGTAATAATTATTATGTGCAACGGAAAACATAATCACAGATAAATATAAAATAGTCTCTGCCCTCAAATATCCATAATCTACTGGAGGACAAAATGTGTAGTTTGTCAATCAATCTTTAAGAATTTAATAAGAGCCTACTTAGCATTTTGTACTTTACAAAGTGCTAGGGATACAAAAAAAGGAAAGATCAAGTTCAGTCTCAGATATTAACTAGTATGATCAAAGACAGTTTCCTCATTTCCTAATTTGCAAAATGGAAATAATAGTGAGATGTACATATCAGAGTGATAATGATAAAATGATGTAATATTTGTAAAATATTTTGCAAATGTTTAAGGTATATATGTTATTACTACTGTTGCTACTGCTACTGTTTGATACTGCCAGATTTCTTCATAAAAACAAAAACAACAAACTGCAATTTTACCATTCTACCAATAATGAATAAAATCCATTCAAATATATCTTACATCCCTTTAGATTTGAATTCCATCAGCTTTGTAATGTAAAATATGTCTTTAAAGTTGTTTTTAATTCATATCTTTGATAGTTTAGCATTTTTCAAGTGCTTAAATAAAATTTTAATTTCTTTTTTTCCAAATAATTTGTTGCATCCTAAATTTTATCAGTTCCTTGAATTGTTTAGAAGTTTAGTTTTTGCATGTCATATTTTAACTACTTCTTAATCTCTCATTTAAAATTATATCTTATACATTAAAATTATTATATAATGTAGAACCCTATGATAGCTCTAGTAATCTCTTTTATGCAATCAATGAAAATGTCATCTTCCTATAGTAATAAGTACAAAATTACATTTTCTTCTTTTCTGTATATTTTCAGTTGTTTATATCTGTTATCTAGCAATAATTCATTGAGGTATAGGGTTTCTGATCTGGATCTGAATCTAATTTCTATCAAATAAATGAATCTGTGTTCTAATCCATATATCATTGTTCATTTATTAAAGAATTCATATTTTGCTTGATTTATATTGTTTTATATTTCTCAAATACCAATATTTTGAAATTTTCTTTTGGTAATACTGCAGAGAGTTGCACTGTCAGTATTTCAACATTATTCTACAATCATTATTCTCAAACCCAATTTTTTCCTACTGAGCATTTTACCTTTTCATGGAAAACCTTTATCTCCTATTTGAAACAGATTCTCTACTATCTTTTACCATAGCATCTGTGAATTCTAAACTTCAGAAGCAACTGCGAGGAAAACTACAGATGTTTTGCTTTTCTCTGGCAGTCCTTGTCAATATATAAAGAATTTTGACTTCACCATTAGCCCACATCTCTTTTTTTCTTGTCTCAGACCTGAACATTAAGTAAAAATTCTGTTGGACTACTGGACTTGACAGAGAACATTGTTAGCAGTCAGATTGACATAACCTGCAATAGTCATATAGCAGTAGAGAATACCATTATGCACCATTATCTATTTGTATTCATATTTAATGCCTTCTGGGATTTTAATAATTCCCAAAAAATGTGCACTGGAACTTTAAGGGGCCATGTCTTTTTTTTCTTTTTTTTTCAAATATCATGGGCATAGTAGGTTATCCTTCTTTCATATGTACAAAGATATATGTGTATCTTTATAAACACACATGTATACCTGTATACATACATGATAAATAGATACACATATAAGTATTTTCAAATTCCATCAACATAACTAAAAGCCTTAATGTGGAAAGTTACAGAGAGTTGCTCATGATATGGAAAGATTTAATCACCATGAACAGATAGCTTATACATATTAGAGACAAGTTTTGAATTAATGCTTTCTTTTTTTACTTTAAAATCCAGTTATCTATCCATTGGACTATCCTACCTCTAAAATCTATTACTGCTTTCATAAATTGGCCCTTGCTCCATACAGATAATAGTTATTTTTGTTTTGTTTTTTTTCTTGTAGAAAATCTATAACTATGTGTTCATGGAAAAATGAGGAACATAGCAAGGAGAGATAAGGGAAGCAAAGGGAAAGGAAAGAAAGAAGGGGTAGAGGAAGGAAGGAAAGGCAAGGGCTGTTTTTCATCTATCTAGTTTATTTTTCTAGCCTAGGCCTTAAAATTTGGTACCTTTATCCTGCTTTATGAATCTAGCACAGTAATCCTTGTGAATTCTGACACTAAAATTTGATTATGCTTTGGGCTCTTTTTGGCTACTAAAGTCTTCAGTCTGTGACAAATCAATGTGAAAATTAGAAAATGCAATAGCATCATTAGTCCATAATCCTAGTAAAAATGTCATCAACTCATACTTAATTAACTTCATTTCATAGTGGAAAAAATCATCTAATTACATTTTATTTCCAAGTATATGGAGTCCTTGATCAACGGATGAGAGCTTGAATTCCCCACAGGATTATATTTCCTTTAATCATTTCATCTATGAAATTAAATTCCCCACTTTGACCCAAAATTATGATTTAGTTTGGAGTTAAGTATGAGAAATTTGGGATGAAGAAATTTCAAACATTGTTAATAAGGAGTTAAGAGAAATAAAATGCCATTTTTTTTTTTTTCAGAATGAGGGGAAAATAGTGATTTGGCAGTGTAATAGTTCATTTTAATTGTTCAATTGAATTTCCTTATTCATTACTTTTGGATGAGGATTTGATATTCTTTTAAGGAGCAATAAATATCACAAAAGGTCAAAAATGAAGACACCCACTTTCATACAGCTATAAATTATGTAATAATTGAGATATAGCCAAAAAATTTTCAGAGTAATATATTTCCTTTAATGCTAAATTTGTAGATAAAAATGGTCAATGGAAATAGTGTAAATAAAGAATACATCTGTGTAGCACAGAGTATAATAGGGAACTGAGAAAATTATCTAAATAATCTGACTTCAGTCATTTGTATTGATGGTTGCTGACTGGTTCTTCTCAAGCATTAAATCCACTTTAAGGGAGGAAGTACGGAGACAGGTCATCCATATAAATGACATAAACTAAATCATCACCAAATTATTATTTTCTTCTATGTATAATATGCATAAATGAAATAGAGAAATAATCCTTATAATTATTATTTGTTGAGATTGTATTTTATCATTGTTTGTTAGGGTAATAAACCAATTGATTTCTCTTAAAACAAAAAAAATATTCTTTACTTTTTATTTATATAAGAAGTGTTAAGGATCATGCAATACTGACTTTTCCCACTTATTTAGCATAATGGCTTTCATGTAATGTCACTTTCAACAAATTCAATTCAGCAAGAATATACCTATTAATATGTACAACTCTATATGAAGTGAGATTCAAAATTAATGCATAAAAATATTTGTGGATTCTTTTTTTTAGTGGAAAGAAACTGGAAATTGAATGGATGCCCATTAGTTGAAGAATAGCTGAATAAGTTATGGTATATGAATGTTATGGAATATTATTGTTCTGTAAGAAACAACAAATAGGATGATTTCAGAGAGACTTGGAGAGACCTACATGAACTAATGCTAAGTGAGCAGAATCAGGAGATCATTATACAAAGCAACAACAAGAGTATATGATGATAAATTCTGATGGCCTGTATCTCTTTAACAAATCATTTCCAATTCTTCAGTGATCAAGAGAGCTATCTACACCCAGAGAGAGTGTACCACGGGAATTGAGCGTGGTTCACAACATAGCATTTTCACTCTTTTTGTTGTTGTTTGCTTGTATTTTATTTTGCTGTTCTTTTTATCTTGTGGCATTATAATTGTATAAATATGTATGTATATATTGGATTTATCATATGTTTCTACCATGATTAACATATATTGGACTACTAGGGGATGGCATAGGGGAAGTGGGGGGTTAATTGAAATAGGGTTTTGTAAGGGCTAATGTTAAAAGAATTGTCCATGCATATGTTTTGAAAAGTAACAAAAAAAAAAAGCTTTAATAAAAAATAAAAATTAAAAATAAATTAATGCATAGTTTCTGCTTTTATGAAATGTATAATTTAGTGAGCATTAGAATTTGTTCCCAAGTAACTATAATACAAAATAATAATTGATAAGTACTTAAGATAGTTGTAAACAAAGTGGTACTTGTGATTAGAGAGGGGAAACTTGGAAAGATCCAAGAATCTTCCTATTTAATTAGTTGATTGGTTAGAAGTGAATGCTGATAGGTTTGTTTTCTTTTAGAATAAATTTAATCCTTTAGAATGACATCCAGTGACACTCTTTTAAATAAAGTATAATATTCTTTATGTGTCATTTAAAGATTTTTGGACTTTCCATAAAAAACACAAATTCTAATTGATTTGATCACAACTACTTCCCTAAATAAGGACCAACCTGAGCCATTTGTCATTAACATTCCATACTCTTTTATTTGAATGCCTTTGCTCACAGTAAAATGACTCCTCAGTTCCTTTACTCCCTATTGAAATATTAGTTATGCTATAACATACTGTTCAAATATCATATATAATATATATTAAACCTAACCCTAAATATTATTCTATTATATACTTAATATTTTTCCATTTAAAATATCCCTTCATCCTACACCCTGTTTCAATTTGTCTTGCAGTTAAACTTTTATAAGTGTAATATTTTCCTATGAGACTAGAAAAGTCATGAGGTCAGCTACTTAGTTTAATTAAATTTGTGTATTCTCCCTAGCGTAGTGCTACAACCAAAGTAGGCTGTTGCTAAACATTTTTAAGTCAATCAGAACAAAGATATTTATGATCATACTAGCATTTGAGAATGATCTCATGAGTTATCTAGTCTACAGGGGAAAAAAGCACATGGATTTTTGTTTACACATAGCCCAAAAATGTGGCCTGAATTAGACTGACATATAATGGAAAAATATTAATAAAATAAAAAAATAGATATCTTCATTTTAAAACTAAACCAACACATAGCCCTCAAGGACTTTTATGTACAGATTAGTGACCCCCATTTCTATTTGATTTTGATGCCAGGGACTCACACATCAAAGGAAATTTCATTATAACCTATTTGAGAAGCAATCGCCAATATCTGCTTCAGGAACTTTGATCTTAGAAAGAAACCCATTAACTTTTCATGTAGCCTATTTCATCTTTGGATGACTCTAATTGTTAAGATTTTTTTATTTTCATTTTTGATTTTTTTTGGCATCCAACCTAAATTTTTGCTTTTATTTATTACACTTGGTTCTGATCTCTGAGGTCAGATGATTAATAATAACAATAATAATATTAAGAAGAACAACAACAATAAGAGAAAGAATGAAAAAAAAAGCAGAAGGAGAAAGAGGAAGAGGAGGAGGAAGAGAAGGAGGAGAAAAATCAAATTAAGTCTTGGTATTCAACTAGAAACTTCCCACCACTTTTATTTTAACAATTACTATTAACAATTGTTCTTAAATTTAGGCCATGAAATCAGTTCTTAAATCATCTGGTTGTACTGTAGTCTAATCTTTATTTATCCATATTTTTTAAAAATCATGAACATTTGCTAGATATAAGAGACTGTCTCAATTAAAAAATTCATATGTACCCATGCCCTCTACCTGCACATAACAGGTACCTAATAAATGTATATTGGCTTGAAAGTAAACATTTCTTGGCCAAATAGATACATTTTTTAAAAGTATGATGCTATGTCAAAATTTAAATTGAAGTATCACAAAACCATATTTTTAATAGACCATGAAACTGAAAAAATGCATGAAGCTGAAAAAATGCTAAAAATATTTTCATTTTTGGAAAAAATGAAATAACTAGACATGCAAAATGTGTGCAATTAAGATATATTCTTTTTTACTTTTGTTTACATGTACATTCATTTATTTTACAAATTTCTTGATGAATCATGTTGGGAGAGAAAAATCAGAGCAAAAGCAAAATAAACAAACAAACAAAAACAAAAACAAAAACAAAAAAACCCTGAAAGAACAGAAAAACCGAAGAAAATGGGAAAAAAATGAACATAGCATGTATTGGTTTACATTCATTTTCCATGGGTCTCTGGATAAGGTATGGCATTTTCTAACCAAAATATATTGAGATTGCTTAGATCACTGAATTACTGCAAAGAACCAAGTCTAACATAATTATCTAACATAGTTGATCAACGCACAATCTTACTATTTCTGTGTACAATATATTCATGGTTCTGTTTGTTTCACTCATCATCAATTCATGTAAACCTTTCCAAGACTTTCTAAAATCAGCTTTTAATTATTTTAATAGAAATATAATATTCCATTACTTTCATATGCAATAATTTATTCAACCCCCTATCTACTCATTTTCTAATTTTTTGCTACCACAAAAAGAGCTGCTACCAACATTTTATATATGTGGTCATTTTCTCCCTCTTTTGATTTCTTTGGGATACAAACTCAATAGTATCATTGCTAAATGATAGTTTTATAGCCTTTTGAGCATAGTTTCAAGGAACATTTCTAAATAATTCAGGACACATGTATTTTAACTATAATAATTTGAGATTATCGCAGCTCCTCTCTCATGTTTATATCAATCTGTTGTAATAATTAATAATAGTCAAGATGAAATAATGTATTTTATTTGGACTTAGTTCTACCATAGGAAATCCATATGATATTGTTTTTATAGTAGAATAATAGTGAATATTTACTTGAATTATTATTTCCATTCCTATAAATACACACACACACAAATTAAAATATCCTACTTCAGTAGCATATCTTTTCTACCCTTTTAGAAAATAGTGTGTCTATCCCTATGAATGAACCCTTGAAGGATATATATATATATATATATATATATATATATATATATATATATATATATATATATATCCTACACTTATTTCTAATTTTATTATAATATAATATGTTATATTTACATCAGTTAAAATACTATGTAGTCTAGTAAAATAATTAGAAATCAATCATTTCAAAGTCTGCCTTTCCTTACATTTTAGCACTGATTATTTTTTAATCTATAAAAGCGCTCTCCAGCAGCATTTGATTGCACATTAGTGGAAATTTGATATTTTTTCTTTATTGCCCATATATACTATTTATTTAATACTACATCATACATTTTTAGCAAATTAGATCTTATGTTCATTAAAATATGAGCTCTATATTTCTAACAAATGAGTGCCTAACATATTTTACTTAAATGGTACATAAACTAAAAATCAACAAAGGGACTTTTTTATGAGCTTTTTTCTTGTGAATCTCATCATAATATTAGCAATAAATGTAATGTTGAAGAATGCAAAGTACTGGTAAATGGAGAAATAATGACCATTATTTTCTTATATATTTTTTTCTTTCTGTAATGTAAGAGGCTATAATAAATCATGTCATTAAAGCATATGGACTCAAGATACAATAGCATGATGAGTTAGATTAAAGCTTGCTAGACCAAATGGACCTCATGAAAAAAAGAGCCCTGACAATAAACTTCAGTCCATTAGCTTTATAATTATAGTATTACCAACTACTACTAACCACTAACATCAAAACTCTAAAGGTAAAGTGTTTTTTGAGAGAAAATATCTTTATGTTAGAACATTTTGGTATATTTGTAATTAAGTGAATAGCCATACCTCAAATTACTATTTTAAATTATATAAACATATAGAGATGCCTCCAAAGAAATACAATAAAACTCTTCTTTCTTTGCTCCTGTCCTGACTGACTATTGTCTATAACATAAGTGTATGGTACTTTTCTTAGCATACTAGTGGATGGATATTCACTTTATTGCACTTCTTTTACAATTAAGAAAACATAAGTTTGGAAAATTTGAATTTCCAGTCACCCAACTAGGAATAATTAGATCCAGGATTGGAGACCAGATCTTATATTTCAAAATTCTATGCTTTTTTTTTTATTATAATCTACTCTTTTGATTTAAAAAAAATGTTTTAAAGTATTAGGAAGATGACACAAAGCTTTAGAGAGAACAAATACCATATGTAAGATTGACTAACAATGATTTGGAATAATACTATACTGAACAATGCATTATAATCAAATGTAATGTTGTCTTTTATAGTAGTTAACTCATTCCTTAAGAAAATTCTCCCCTTTCTGACTAATGGAAAACATTAAGTCTGGGTATAATAAAATGAATAGGAGATACCATGAGGGAAAGAGATTGTCAGCTTAGCACTCACTACTCTGTGTCCTCTTTCCCTTGACAATTTTCTGTCCTGTGAGGGAAAAGAGAGTGGAACAATGGAGTACAGAAGATAATGGAGGAGCTGACAATTTTACCAAATGATAAAATAGATGGGAGTATGGAAGGAGTCTATATAAATAAGAGATAGGACACAAAACATATCTTTGTTGATAAAAGGTGGCTGACATGTAAAAACAAATAGAGAATGAGAGTTCACAAAAGTGAAGTAAGAGTAGTAGAAGTACAAAGGGAAAATGGATGAGGTGAGGGGGGAGAGAGAGGGAAAAGTTGTTAAAATTTAGATTAAGTTATTTTAAATAAACCTGTTTGTCTCTGAGAATATAGTTATGAAGCAAGGAAGAACTGGAAATGTAGAAGCAAATGGAGAAGAATTATTATAAGAGTTTGGCAATAAATCAGAAAGATGTTTGATGATCTTTGAGAAAATATAACACAAATCATAAATGAGATCTTAGTCAATGACATGTAGCATAAATGTTTAGTGATCCAGTGAGCATATTCTCTGGTTCCCTACACAGTTGTATAAAAGGACAGATAAGGAAACTGAAATGAAAGGGTTAGGTAACTGAGTTAAGTTTTGGCAAAAAAAAAAAAATGTTGTGGATAAGATGATGAAGGCAAGTTATTTTATTTATTTTTATTACTCCTTTTATTTTCAAATCATATGCATGAATAATTTTTAAACACTGACCCTTGCAAAATGTTGTGTTTCAAATTTTCCCCTTTCCCCTCACCTCCTTCCCTAGATGGCAAGTAATCCAATATATGTCAAACATGTTGAAAATATATGTTAACCCAATATATGTATACATACTTATACAATAATCTTGCTGCACAAGAAAAATCAGATCAAAAAAGAAAAAAAAAAGTGAGAAACAAAACAAAATGCAAGAAACAACAAAAAGAGTGAAAATATTATGTTGTGATCCACACTAATTTCCCACAATACTCTTTCTGGATGTTCATCACAAGATCATTGGAACTGGCCTGAATGGTTTCATTATTGAAAAGAGCAATGACCATCAGAATTGATGATCATATAATCTTGTTGTGCCTTGTACAATGAACTCCTGATTCTGATCGTTTCACTTAGCATCAGTTCATATAAGTCTCTCCAGGACTCTCTGAAATCATCCTTCTGGGCATTTCTTCCGTAATGTTCATATACCATAATTTATTAACTCGTTCACCAATTGATGGGCATCCAATCAGTTTCTAGTTTCTTGCAACTACAAAGAGGGCTTCCACAAACATTTTTGCACATCTGCGTTCCTTTTCCTTCTTTAAGATCTCTGTGGGATTTAGGCTTAGTAGTAAACAATGCTGGATCAAAGGGTAAAGGCAAGTTATTTTAGAGGAAAGGATAGCAAATAGTTAAAGCTTTTAAAGCACAAAATCAAGATATTGAAGGGAGGAGAATAAGGAATAAAAGGCTGTGAAAATGAAGGACAGATGGTGATTAGAATGGCAAAGGGACTTAAAGTCCTGGTAAGGGCCTACAATAGTTTTAAGATGTATGAAAATTAGAAAAAGATGAAATGATTCTTAGAGAGGAAATTAATTACTTGAGACTATTCAACCACATAGTAGGGTGCTAATATATAATCTATATCCATTGTACAATATCAGTATCAATAAATTGTTTCTATGATTAGGATAATTTATATTAACAGTATAAAATTTATATTGTGCTTCAAAGTTCATACAACAGTTTGGATATACACTTATTTGAAGTTTGTAATTATATTTAAGATACTTTATAAGCATAATTCTTACTAAAGAGGACATAGCCTTAGAGATATTGTTATATTTTCTAGTGCAATGCTTTGTTGAAAAACAAGACTAATGGGACAGCTAGATGGTACAATGGATAGAGCACCAGCCCTGAAGCCAGGAGGACCTGAGTTCAAATATGACCTCAGACACTTAACACTTCTTAGCTGTGTGACCCTGGGCATGTCACTTAACCCCAATTGCCTTAGTAAAACAACAACGAAAACCACTGATTAATGTAAAACAAAGCAACATATTTGCTGCTATGGCTGCTACTGTCCCATCACTGCCATCACCACTACTACCATCAGCAGTGATGGTGGCCCAGCAACTACTATTGCTACTACTTACTATCTACTACTGTGATAACCAGTTATACTCTGAAAAATACTATTAATAGTATTGCAATAACTTTTTAAATTAATAGTCCATCTCAGGTGTGATGTTGACCATTGTTTCATTGAGTTTTTTTCATGTTACAGAGTGAACAATTAGTGCAATAATTGCCTATGTACCATCTTTTTCAATCTAATTTCTTTAAACTAGTGACATTTCACCTATGAAATAAAATTGAACTATAAACACTTTTATAGACTTGCAGTAAATTTTTATGAGGAAATCTCTGTTAGATCCCCACCCTGCCTTAATAATTTTTGTAACTGATACAATTAAGATCCCCAAACACTTGAGCATCAGAAAGAATGTTGGAAACTAGAAATGGAAAAAAACAAAAACAAAAACAAAAACAAAAAAAACAAAACAAAAAAAATTCAACTAAACTAAATAGAGGCACGAAATCAAAACTGAGAAATATTATACTGTATATAGATATGCTGGAAATCAGACATCTGGTAAAAAGTACCATAACAGCCTATCTAATAATTCCTTCTAGGAAAATTGTCTGGCATTCCTTTGAATTGATATTGCACAGCAGACAGATATCCTTAGCCAAAAGTAAGTACGGCCAGTTGTGAAGATTTGGCAAGAAATAAGGACATTGCAGGTTATCTCTCCAAGTCTCAAATGTAGTTGTTAGGTTAGCAAACAAGAAATAATTTCATCCCTTAAGTATTTTTTCAACCCTCAGCATTTGAATATATTCTTCTGTTTACATTGCCTGGCAATCCCCATTGAGTAAAGTACATTTTTGCTGCTTTAATTATGCTGAGAAAAATCCAGATGAAAAATATGAGGAATTATTTATTGAAAAACTTAAAGGAAAATGAATTTATTATTATTTGAAAGAGAACCCATAAAATGTAGCTATTTGGAAGGTGAATTTTAAGGAAAACAAGAAAAAACAAAGGCTAATCAAAATCATGTACTGTCAACATAAGAAAAAGAAATAACAGAGTATTAAAAATGTAAGCTCTCAGAAACATTCATAATATTTAATATTTACATAATTATTCCTAGATAATACTAAGATACATAAACAATATAAGGGCAATTAAAAATGAAATCTGAAATATATTGATAATTATCAAATTGATGTGCAATATAATTTATTTGGATGGTTCCTTCAAATATGCATATTATTGTCCATATCTATGAGTCTTGACTATATTCTCTTGTATTTCAACACAAATGGGCTACTCAAAGAGGAAGCCTTCCTCCTTTTCCCTATCACTCTAATCTTATTAATGAAATGCTTAGGTTGTTCATTTGTCATCTCTCACTATATGACCAATTATCTTCTTTTTATATGATATATTTTCCTTATCATAAAAATATACATATATATGTTTATATTTTTTCTCCTATTCTTTGTAATATTGGAACTATTGTTCTAACATCTAGCTCTGCACATAGTAGATACTTAATATGTACTTGTTCAATGTTATCAAGTTTAATTGATAATACAGTGGAAGAGTATGTATTCTCACTTGATATGTAGTAAAATTCTGGTAGTGCCATAAAAGAATGAAAGGAAAATGTTGACCATTTTTAAATGTTATTGAACGTTATTTGTGTTAGTCCTAGAAATACTTAGGATTAATTTGGAAAAATTCCATGGAGAATTAGAAGCAGTTGAGCTTGTTGGGAAAGAGAGAATAAGATTTTGAAATATATCTAATGAATGTTTTATTTAAATATTCAAATATTTAATCTTTAACCTGCTATGTAATTTAGCAATCCATGGTAAAACATACATACACAGAGGATATCTAGTCTGACTAGTTTCATAAGGTTATTGCAAGGCCTGATATCTTACTGACAAAAGTGATAAATGTTAAAAACTGTTTAATATAATTAAGCTTCTTTTGGGACCTATAAAGATCAAAAGATTCCCTTAAGAAGACTGGTAATTTATTTAACTATTGCAAAAAAACTGACATTTGGATTAAATTAAATCCAAAATTTTAACACATGGTAAGCACTTATAGCTCCTAATATGAAATGTTAAATAACTTGAAATAAATCAAGAGCTTCATGAAGCTCACAAAGTTATAAATTGTTAGTGCAATTTATGTAGCAATTGTACATAAAATATTATCTTATTTATAGCAATAACTGTTTAGTTTGCATATTTTTCATTATTATTAAATGCATGATGCTTTTCTGCAGTTTAAACCATCAAAGAGATACTGATCTATCTTAAGAATAGGCCTTTAATTATAGATTCAATTTAATTGATTAGATTATAATACTTATACCTGTAAATCTATATTATTTAGCTGAACATATAAACAGTATTTCAATTCATTGTAATGGTAACATTGTAAGCTCTTCTGTTAGCATAACACTCTCTGATTAGAATTTTAGAAGTGATTTAACTGATAATAGTCACTTTTCTTTGAACGTTTAATCATTTGTTCAAATTGAAAGACTTAGTTTAATGTAAGGGAGGAATTCATTAATTATACAGAAAAAGAAAAGCTGACTAAAAGAGGCTGAATAGAAAAAAATGGAATATTTGCCAAATATTCATTAAAAATGATCTATAAAATGTCCCAGAAATAGTTACCTTAAAATGTTAATCTGCAAAAAGAATAGCTTGTAGATCAAACGGTAATTTTTATGACCTCTAATAAACTATTCAGTATAATGTTTGAAATATATTATTCAGTTATAGAGATTTGCAGTATTTTTACAGTGATATCTTTAATGAAATCTTATCAGTATGTTTTAATATATAGGCACAGTGCTGATCTATACTGTATGTATTACAGTTTAAAAAGAATATTACTCCTAAGAGTTAGGTATTATTGATAATAATAATAATCATAAGCATAAGCATAAGCATAATCATATCATTACCTTCCTTATGGGAAAACTAAAATGACTTATGAAAGATCTCACAGCTACTACATTGGCAAATCTGAGACTCATTCAAATACTTTTCCACTAAAAACAGGCTTCATTTCATAACATCACCTTGCATATTTTGGTTCATGATGGTGCTTCTAAAATTAATGTATATCTGGACATATTAAGACAATCTACTTTCTGAATAATACTATATAAATAGTTAAACTGATTTGTTGTTGTTGTTGCTTCTTTATTTAAAGAGATTACATAAATGTCCCTAATATTTTGGTTCATGAATAAGAACAATGTCTGCTCACCATGTTTATCATGCAATGGCCTAATAGAGCAAATTATTTTGTGATAATTAATGTTAGGATCATACTTTATGATATGGGAGGGATCTTACAGAATATCTAGATCAATCTACTTATTTTAGTTAGAAGAAAACTAAGACTCAGAGAAGCTAAATAATTTAAGCAAAGACACAGAGGTAGTAGGTGTCTACCAGAATTTGAACCTAGTCCTTTCAGTTTGAATCAATCACATTTTCTATGGTACTACTCTATCTTATGTGATGATGTGAGCTAAAGCTCAGTCCATCTAGCATCAGGGTGTTGAAACTGTTCACTTCTAAAGTTCCTTTCCTATTCAGTTATTTTTGGATTCTTGTTTTGCTCTTCTCCAAGAAATAGGTACATTTGTCTTCCTTAACTTATTTCTTTATTAACTTCAATTTTGGTTGTTCCCTCAAATGAAGCATCTTTTGTGAAAATATGAATCCTTTTTATTGTTGCTTTCAGTGTTTTCTATCCAGTTAACTATTCAGTTTGGGAATGTTGGCTGCCTAAGGGAATTAGAAGCAAGGGCATATTGAGCAGCTCCTTGAAAAATAAATATTTGCTCATGACATCCAAACTGTTGAAAATTTAAGAGCCAATGACTAAAGGTAAAGAGTGTCTGGAGAGTTTGAAATCTGGCCAAGCAACACATCAGCATCTTTCTTCTCTCTAGCAGCTAAACATATCTGATCAATCCTCTCTGAATAGAAATATGAGGGAAATAATCTTAAGGAAGAGAAGGAAATTCCTAGGTACTGAAATTATTGGCTGATTTTTTTTTTTTAAGTTTCTTTAAGCATCTTCTTTAGCCACAACTTCCCTCTTCCCCACAATGTACTTTTGTCCACATCTCTCAAATTTTTTCTCACTTCATCTATTTACTGGCTGAGACTTTTGTTTGATATTATAGTTATTAAAAGGGAATGAGTAGAATCACTACAGAAACATACTCAAATGCTTTGCTCTTAATTTTATTTCCCAATAATACAAAAGATCATTATTATTTCAAGGAGAACAAATAATATATTCATTTTTTTTGGGTTGGCTTGTTTGTTTTGTTTCCATATTGCCATAAAATGTAATTAATCAATTCTTGAGTAAATAGACCTAATCAAAGATACATATCAAAGAAAAAAATATATATATTTCAAAATTATATCATTTTGTGTCTAGAATATAAATAGAAATTTAATTTTTCTCCTATTGTTTTTAAATTTTTCCTTATAGTTTTAGAGAACAGATAGATAAATACAGAGATACAAAGAAAGATAGACATTTGGTAAATTCATTTTTTTAAAACAAAATCTTATTTCCAAGTCTTTCAAGACTTTAGAATCTTCATCTTTGGATTTAAATCAGCCTTATTTCCTTTTATTGTTACTTTTGAGTTGTTATTTGTTATTTGATTCACTGTCAACATTTTGCTTTTTTATTTGTTTGTTTTAAATAGAAATTTCAATCAGAATTGACTCAACTAATCTAATGACATAATTCTTTTCAGTAGTTTAAAAAAATTATCATCAACCAGCTAAATCTACTTTTTGCTGCATTTTGATGTCCATACCAGTTGGTGGCATTGATCTCAGCTTGATACTATGATGATTTATTTTTGTTCAAGGGAATTTTTGCCAAAAGTCTGTCAAGACAGATTGAAAAAGTGCCCTATGGTTCTTTCTTAAATTTGATTGCTACAATTAGAAGACCATAAAGCTCTCATGGGGTGCTTATTGCATTCATGTGTGTAGATATACAGAAAACAATTCATTTATATGCTACCTATTATGCAAAGCCAGTTGGAAATATTTGATTATACTTTTTTGCATAATTCACTCATCAATAAAAAAAGGAGAGTCACAATTTGTCTTCTTCCTTTAAAGGGAAAAAAAATCCATTATGAAATAGAGCAAACTTTAGAGCATGCTAAACCTAACACTAAGCAGATATCTGTAATCCCAATATCAATATTCATCAAGTTGTATAAAGCCTACCTCCAGACTAATCACCCCATTATACAAGGCTTTTTCTTTCCCTTCTGACCATCCATAAATGCATTCTAGTATACTCAAAATGAAGACAATGGAATTGCTGTATTTGAGTGAATAGAAAAAGCTAGCAGAGGACAGAATGATTAAGTGATGGTCTAACCTAAAAGCCTCCTAAATGAGGACATAGCACCTGACACTTTTGCTTCTCTCCCCCATCCACTCTGTTCCTTTGATTATAATGTCCTTGTCATAGAGGTCATGTTAATTTCATCACATCCAGATAGTCTAGTTGAAGTATGTTGCACATGTGCAGACTGCATGCTCGTTTGTCACATTATTGCTTGCTGTCACTTTTGAAGGTAGGTGTCTGTTTGAAGAATGTGCCATGGCTAGAGGGTCATGATATTTGCATAAAGCTCTGAAAATCTCTTTTTTTTTTTTTTTCCTGGGGAGACTGAGTGGTGGGAAGCAGTTCTATTCTGTGTTTACAGAAAGCGTAAAGGGACCAGCTGTCAGGAGCTGATGTCATCACGTTTGTACATGGAGAGTTAAAAAAAAAATCTTAATGTATTAATGAATTGTAGCAAAAAATAAAATAAAATCCATTTACTGGTCTGCATGTTAATTTTGCTTCCCAGAATAATGTAGTCCTGGTCTGCTGTCAGCAGATATTTCTGCTTTATAAAGTCAAAAGATGTCTATAAATTGAAGTGATTTACAGAAGCTTCCATTGCCTTTGGTTGATAACCAAACAATTTCCTTCCTTCACAAAATTAAAGAAGGAAGGCATAGAGTAGTATTTTAATGTTATATGAAGCTATTATAAATGATTGCACTACAGATCTTAAGAAGGTTATAAAGGGAATGCAGGGGTGGGGATTGGTGTTGAAGCAAGAAATTGGATTATTATGCATATGAATTGACATGGTTGGAAAAGCTACTCTTTATATTCACCAAAACACTTGCAGAGGAAACTTCCTTTTAAGGACACTTCTTTAAATAGGAAACCCTAGTAATACATGTGCAGGAGCAAGCTACTTTGCCTTAAATGAGTTGAGAAAATCAAGGAATTTAACAATTTCTAAAATATTTTAAGTATTGCTTATGAAAATAACAATATTAGAGGAAAAATATTGTTAATCTATAGGAAAATTTTGTTTTTGTACTGAGTGTGGTCCTTGATAATCCAGAAAGTTACGGAAATGATGTTTTGTAGACAGATGTATTATTATAAAATTATTAAAATACCAACTCCTTCTTTGATTAAGAAAAAAGACCACATTAACGTATGGAGATATATACATATATATATATGTATATATATATATATATATATATATATATATATATATAATATAACATGTAAATATATATATATGCACATGCACACATATATAACATATACATGCAATAATAAAACAATAAGCAATAAATATAGGTGTTAATAGCCTATTCTATTGTTTTGTTGAAGTAAAGCTTTCTGATTTTGATGCTATACTGCTGGAGCAGTATCTCAGTTAAGTCTTCTAAAGCTCAAATAAGAAAATAAGGGGATTACTTAATTTATTAGTGCATAGTGCTTCTTTACACTCTTTACTCAACATTTGTCCCTGCTAAGATTTGAAACATGGTAAAGTGGAAAAAAAATTATATTTGGAATCAAAATGGTGTATATAGTAGATTCAAAACCCTGCTTTGCCATATGTTTTGTTATTTATTTACCTTGCATTGCAGATTTAAAATTAGAAATCACTGTAAAAGGTAGTATTGTCAAATATCCTTATTTTCTGAATTAGGAAACTGGGGCCCAGGGTGCCTTGACATATCATACAAGTAGCAAGTGGCAAAGCAGGGGTTTGAATCTACTTCATATATCATTTTGATTTGAAATAGAATTTTTTCCACTTTACCTCATTTCAAATTTTAGCAGGGAAGATTGTTAATTATGAATTATAAAGAAGCATTACAAATCAATTGAATATTCAATAAATATATATTTATTAGGGTCAAATCTACAAGCTAACACTATTTAAGTATACTATTATTTTCTCCAAGGTGTATCCTTCCTTGCTTTGTAGTAGCTATATAAAAAAATTGAAACTAAGGCATTAGTATGTATGTGGTGGGGAGGGGAGTATGCATGTGTCTAGGCGTATATATATAGATATAGATTATATATAGACATATCTATATCTATATCTATATCTATATAGATAGATATCTATCTATATCTATCTATTTATATATATATATACACATATATGTATGTGTATATATATATATATATATTCATACATTAGCATGCTTTTTTTTCTTAATTAAAGAAGGAGTTGGCATTTTAATAATTTTATAATAATAAATCTGGTTACAAAACATCATTTCCTTAACTTTTGTGATTTTCAAGGGGTGAGTGATTTGTAGGGGTAACTGAGTTTCTGGATGGGTAGGTGTATAAATGAGCAAAGCATATAAACTATGGACTTTGACAGTGATACTATGAAAACAGTGAAGTGGCTTCAAATCTCTACAAAATAAGTAAAATAAGGGAATTGTTTAAATTATCAATGCATAGTGCTTCTTTAATCTCTACAAAATATCATCTTCTGCAAGAAACCTTTTGCAACCCCTCTTAATTCTAGTACTTTCTTTCTTCTTTTTATTTGCTATTTATTCTACACGTTGCTTATTTATACATATTGTTTAATTGTTGATGTCCTGATTATAATGTGAGCCACTTGAGCAGTGACTATCTTATCTTACTTCCCCTCTCCTTTTTATTTTATCATCACCAGCATTTAGTATAGTGCAGAGCTCATAGCAGATATTTAATATATATTTATTTACAGATTGACATTTTAAGAGCCAAAAACAAGGATCCTTTAACTTTGTGCAAGGGTGATTTTTGTGTCTTCCCTAGTAGAAAGAAAAAATTTCTTCTAATAAAATTACTACTTATTCTATCCACATATTATATTATTTGGGAGATTCAGAACTTGAAAAAAAAAAGCAGGAAAGAAGAGGAAAAAAATTATACAATTTCCAGGATAATTTTGATTCATGATGGTGAGTATCAGTTACTTCATTTCATTACTTATGCAAACCAAGAAAATTAATTCATTGTGCTGTCAAAACCACTTGTGCTGAAGTTTTATTCTGAGCTCCCATTCTGTGATCTCTTGCTTTCATGAGATTAATGCCCAAAGACCCATTTAGTATGAAAGAGATTCAAAAGAGAACCTGGAAAAGATTATTTTAAGGTTTTTCAATATTAGTTTCATCTTCCTCCCTGACTCTAAAATTTAAATTTCAGTACTGTTAAAATTTGAAAGGTTCATGTAGGTGTGTCAAAACAGCAAAATCATAAATTTTGTTATAATATTTGAGAAGATTAGTTCTGTTAGTGTTTTAACTATTAGGTTCTGTTTGTGGAAAATGCTAAGATGTTCTATTTCCTATCTTATTGACATGAGTTATTAATTCCCCAAATTTCCTCTCTAAAGCTTCAAGATATGGTTTATGGGGCTCACCCCTTGTCCACCAGCTATCATTCTCAAGCACTTCAGAATTTTGTTAATAACATTTGGAAGGCCATAATAAACTAAGCAAGACTCCTCGACTCCAATGATCTCTTTTTTAAGCCACCTTGAGCCATAGACTGAGACAGTCACTTATTATATCTTATCATATCTTAGAATTCAATCTCTTCCTACCACTTTGTAATTCTACATTTACATTATTTTATTACTTACCTTAATACTTCTCATTTGCCTTTTAGTGATCTAGATATTCAACTCAAACTTATTTTCCCTGTCTGTTTTCCTCTTATATTTATTTCACTTAGTTTTCTGCCCAGCCTTGTATCCAGAATAAATCACTTTAATCTTTCACTAGTTATTACCCCAAATCTCTTATTCTTTTAATTTTTCATAATTTTTCACTTTCATATTTTTGTCCATGAGCAAACTCATTATCTATTTTTTTTTCTTTCTTGTCTTACTAAAGGAATTTTGTATATTACTGTAAAGTGATGAGTTCTTATTAGGTGCTAAGTTGGTATTTAACAATTCTCTAGCTCAGGGCTCACACCTTTAGTTCACACTTTTAAAAGGAGTTTGCACCTTTAGACTTCTGAAAAGGAGTTTACACCTTTAAAGGAGTTTAACCTTAGACTTCTAAAAAGGAGTTTACACCTTTAAAGGAGTTTAAACCTTTAGACTTCTGAAAAGGAGTTTACACCTTGAAAGGAGCTTAAACCTTTAGACTTCTGAAAAGTTTACACCTTTAAAGGAGTTTACACCTTTAGACTTCTGAAAAGGAGGTTTATACCTTTAGACTTCTGAAAAGGAGTTTACACTTTTAAAGGAATTTACACCTTTAGACTTCTGAAAAGGAGTTTACACCTTTAAAGGAGTTTAAACCTTTAGACTTCTGAAAAGGAGTTTACACCTTTAAAGGAGTTTAAACCTTTAGACTTCTGAAAAGTTTACACCTTTAAAGGAGTTTACACCTTTAGACTTCTGAAAAGGAGTTTATACCTTTAAAAGGAGCGAGTTCATTGACTGTAGGAGTTCCCAAAAGCCCATTCTCTGGGAGTATAAAAGGAGGCAATATTAAGCCTGGAGAGCAGTCTGTACAAGACTTCCCCAGGAGAACTTCAGGGAAGTTTGAGGAGATTCAGAGCCAAGATTCAGGAAGAAGAGGATTCGAGATTCTACCTTCGCTCGGCTGGAGGCTCCAGAAGTCTCCCAAGAAACCTGCTCCCAGAGAAGGATTACAATTGAAAGACAACAGGACAAGGACTTATTCTGAGCCCTTCAGAAGCTAGCCCAGACTTGACATTTTGGCTCAGAGCAGAGCATCTGTGGAGATTCCTGGAGCAGTTGGCCTCTATGAGTTACACAGGGTTTGTCCAGGGATCAGAAACAACTCTACAATCCACATTTTCTGATACTACTGTCCAGCCCACATGTAACTATGGATATGGAACCTGGAATTCTGCGACAAATAGAGGATATGAGAATCATAGTTATGGATATGGATATGGTCAAGATAACACTACCAATTATGGGTATGGTATGGCCAGTTCAAACTCTTGGGAAATTCCTAACTCTGACACAAATACAAACCCTAATGCTTCTGCTAGTACTGGTACTGATAATGTTCTGTCCAAAATTAACCAGCGCTTTGATGTGGTGTCTCACCTAGAAAGGGACATGATGCAAGGAGCACTATATAGCTCAAGTGGAGACAGGTATGATTCCTATGAAGCGCATGACTCCAGGGCTGCACTGAGCAACCGTGATCTGTACAGATCCGGATATGATTACAGTGAGATTGACCCTAAAATGGAGATGGCCTATGAAGGCCACTATGATACCTACCGGGATCATTTCCGCGTCCCTGATGCCTTTGGCCAGCGGGCACAGGGCTGGGCCAGAGATGGCCGCACTAATCGGCCTATGGCTACGGGCTATGGGCACATGTGGGGTGCTATGGGGACCCAGGGCCAATGTGTACCGGGTTCGTCCCACCTCCCATCCCTCTTCTCTCAGAACATTATTCCTGAACATGGCATGTTTCAGAGCATGAGAGGCTCTTATGGGAACATGCAATTTGGCTTCGGACTTGGCAGTGGGATGAAACAAAAGAGAAGGACATGGAAGACCTGGGCTACTACAGACTTCCGGAATAAAAAGAATAAGCGAAAACAATCAAATAGCACTGATGAATCTGACAGCAAAGCAAGTAATAAGACAGATGGTTTTGAGAACAGTAACTCTAACAATGATGAGGGGACTGAAGGTGAGACAATAGAAGGAATGGAAGCCTCTGATACAACTAGAAAGGACTCCAGAACTGAAGGAGAAGGAGGAAAAGAAAATGGAAAGGAAGAAGGGAAGGAAAATACTGAAAAGGGAGCACTGCCTATTCAGGAGGAAATCAGTCAAATCAAAGGCAAATTGCAGGCTGGCAAGAAGACTGGAGAGAAACAGAAGAAACGGCAGCGAGACCGCATGGTGGAAAGGATCCAATTTGTGTGTTCTCTCTGCAAATATCGGACCTTTTATGATGATGAGATGTCCAACCACTTAGACAGCAAGTTCCACGAGGAACATTTCAAGTTTGTAGGCACTAAATTGCCAAAACAGACTGCAGACTTTTTGCAGGAATATGTTGCTAACAAAACCAAGAAGACAGAAGAACGACGTAAAACCACTGAGGACCTAAATGGTGTTATCCAGCAGATTTATAAAGATCAAGACCTCACTCAAGAGATTGCCATGGAGCATTTTGTGAAGAAAGTTGAGGCAGCTCACTGTGCAGCCTGTGACCTCTTCATTCCCATGCAGTTTGGGATCATACAGGAGCACCTCAAGTCCATGGAACACAACCAAAATAGAAAACTCATGATGGAACAATCCAAGAAATCCTCACTCATGGTAGCTCGCAGTATCCTGAATAATAAGCTCATCAGCAAAAAGCTAGAACGTTATCTTAAGGGTGAGAATCCCTTCACAGATGACCCAGAAGATGAAAAAGACCAAGGAGGAGAGGGCAGTGCTCTAGAAGAAGGAGCTGCTGAAGGGGAAGATGAAAATACCATCAAGGAGAAAAGCACTGCAGGAGAACCAGAACATCAGGCAGGAGACTACCAGCAACCTGAAGTAACAGCAGGGGCTGGAGAACAAATTCTATCAAAGAGTTCAATAGAGGAACCAGTCAGCCTTGGAGTTATCCCCAGAGGAGGAACCAGTGCTCTTTTTAGGGGGTGCCTTGCAGCAGCAGATCCAGGGTATTCCTGGCCTAGATGTGGAAGGTGATGAGGATGAGGAATGAAGGAGTCAATTATTTAGGGAGAGCTTAGATATGTTTCAGAATCATCACTGAGTCTTTCTAAGAGTGGTAGAATGAGGGAATTGATAGCACCTACCTGGAAACCTGATCTCATTCTAACCCTTGAAAGCCTAGCCTCTTTTTTTTTTTGTAAATGGTTATGGAAATAATGAGTGAGTGGTGAGTGTGTGTGTGTGTGTGTGTGTGTGTGTGTGTGTGTGTGTGTGTGTGTGTTTTGTTTTGTTTTGTATTGGTTTTTGGTTGTTGTAGGAGGGGTGATATATTAGTTCCCTTGCAATTCTCGACCTTTTATTCTTCCATATGAATTTTGTTGTTATTTTTTCTACGTCATTAAAATAGTTTCTTGGGAGTCTGATTGGTATAGCATTAAATAAATAGATTAATTTGAGGAGTATTGTCATCTTTATTATATTCGTTCGGCCTATCCAGGAGCACTGAATGTCTTTCCAATTATTTAAATCCGACTTTATTTTTGTGGCAAGTGTTTCATAATTTTGCTCATATAATTCCTGACTATTCTTTGGTAGATGGATTCCAAAATATTTCATACTCTCAACAATGGTTTGGAATGGAATTTCTCTTTGTATCTCTTGCTGTTGCATTTTGTTGGTGATATATAAAAATGCCGAGGGTTTATGTGGATTTATTTTGTATCCTGCAACTTTGCTAAAATTCTGAATTATTTGTAATAGCTTTATAGCAGAGTCTTGGGGGTTCTCTAAGTATGCCATCATGTCATCTGCAAAGAGTGATAGTTTGATTTCCTCATTTCCTACTCTAATTCCTTGAATCTCTTTCTCGGCTCTTATTGCCAAGGCTAGCATTTCTAGTACTATATTGAATAGTAATGGTGATAGTGGGCAACCTTGTTTCACTCCTGATCTTACTGGGAAAGTTTGCAGTTTATTTCTATTGCATATTATGCTAACTGACAGTCGTAAATATATGTTCCTGATTATTCTAAGGAATAGTCCCTTTATTCCTATACTCTCAAGCATTTTTAGTAGGAATGGATGTTGGATTTTATCAAATGCTTTTTCTGCATCTATTGAGATGATCATATGGTTTTTATTAATTTGATTATTAATATGGTCAGTTATACTTATAGTTTTCCTAATATTAAAACAGCCCTGCATTCCTGGTATAAATCCTACTTGATCATAGTGTATTATCCTGGAGATGATTTTCTGAAGTATTTTTGCTAATATCTTATTTAAGATTTTAGCATTAATATTCACTAAGGAAATTGGTCTATAATTTTCTTTCTCAGTTTTCGATCGACTTGGTTTAGGTATCAGTACCATGTCTGTGTCATAAAAGGAGTTTGGTAGGACTCCTTCATCCCCTATTTTTTCAAATAGTTTAGATAGCATTGGGGCTAATTGTTCTTTAAATGTTTGGTAGAACTCACATGTAAATCCATCTGGTCCTGGGGATTTTTTTTTCCTGGGGAGTTGATTAATAGCTTGTTCTATTTCTTTTTCTGAAATGGGACTATTTAAGCAATTTGTGTCCTCCTCTGTTAATCTAGGAAGCCTATATTTTTGAAGGAAGTCATCCATTTCACTTAAGTTATCAAATTTATTGGCATAAAGTTGGGCAAAGTAACTCCTTATTATTTCTCTAATTTCCTCTTCATTGGTGGAAAGATCCCCCTTTTCATTTGTGAGACTAACAATTTGATTTTCCTCTTTCCTTTTTCTGATCAGATTTACCAAAGGTTTATCTATTTTATTGGCTTTTTCATAAAACCAACTCTTGGTTTTATTTATTAATTCAATAGTTTTTTTTTTTACTTTCAATATTATTGATTTCTCCTTTTAATTTTTGCATTTCAAGTTTGATTTTTGGTTGGGAGTTTTTAATTTGATCTTTTTCTAGCTTATTAAGTTGCAGGCCCAATTCATTGATCTTCTCTTTCTCTATTTTGTTCAAATAAGCCTCTAAAGATATAAAATTTCCCCTTATTACTGCTTTAGCTACATCCCACAGATTTTGGTATGATGTCTCATCATTGTCATTATCTTGGGTGAAGTTATTAATTGTTTCTATAATTTGCTGTTTCTCCCAGTCATTCTTTAAGATGAGATTATTTAGTTTCCAATTACTTTTTGGTCTATTTACCCCTAACTTCTTACTGAATGTAGCTTTTATTGCATTGTGATCTGAGAAGAAGGCTTTTATTATTTCTGCCTTCCTACATTTAATTTTGAGATCTTTATGACTTAATATATGGTCAATTTTTGTATAGGATTCATTAACTGCTGAGAAGAAAGTATATTCTTTTCTATCGCCATTTAGTTTTCTCCAAAGGTCTATCATACCTAGTTTTTCTAATGTTCTATTTATTTTTTTAATTTCTTTCTTGTTTGTTTTGTGGTTTGATTTGTCTAAATCTCAGAGTGCAAGGTTGAGATCTCCCACTATTATAGTTTTACTGTCTATTTCTTCTTGCAATTCTCTTAACTTTTCCTTTAGAAAGTTAGATGCTATACCACTTGGTGCATATATGTTTAATATTGATATGGCTTCATTATTTATGCTACCTTTTAGCAGGATATAGTTTCCTTCCTTATCTCTTTTAATTAGATCAACTTCTGCTTTTGCTTGCTCTGAGATAGGGATAGCTACCCCTGCTTTTTTGGCTTTACCTGAAGCATAATAGATTCTGCTCCAACCTTTTACTCTGTATGTATCTCCCTGCTTTAAGTGTATTTCCTGTAAACAACATATTGTAGGGTTCTGCTTTTTGATCCAATCTGCTATCCGTCTCCGTTTGATGGGAGCGTTCATCCCATTCACATTTACAGTTAAAATTACTAATTCTGTATTTCCTGCCATCATATTATCCCCAGATTATGCTTTTTTCCCTTGACCCCCCTGTACCCCTTCCCCAATATTTAATTTATAGACCCCACTTGTGATGCGCAGCCCTCCCTTTTTTTAGTATCCCTCCCCCTCCTTCCAAGTCCCTTCCCTTATTCCCCTTTTCCTTTCCCCTTTTCCTCTCCCCCCTTTTAATGAGGTGAGAGAGAATTCTCTGAAAAACAAATATGTCAATTAATTACTCTTTGAGCCTCTTCTGATGAGAGTAAGATTTACCCCAGGAGGGGTGATACAGAGCAGGAAGGAATAGAAGATTGGGTGTTTTTTTTGAAACTCCCAACTACATATCTGCTTTGAGCCTCTGAGTTCTGAGATAACCTTTCTTTAGGACATCTTTTTTAGTATCTATAATAGGCTATGTGAAAAAGTGTGGCTCCTGGTCCTCTTCCTTAGGGATCTTTGTATTTAATTAAAAGGTAGATTGGTTCTGGTTTTGAAAGGGTTTTCTGGGGTAAAATAAATTTTCCTGTTTTTTTTTTTTTTTTTTTTTTTTTTTTTTTTGTTTTTGTTTTTGTTTTTGTTTTGTTTTGTTTTGTTCTGCCATTGGTCCCAACAAGAACTCTTGCCTGTTTGGTCATTTTGTCATTGTAGACACTTTTTCAGGATTCACTTTTGCAATATCAGCAGCAAAAGTGACAGCCGGAGTGGTCACTGAATTCCTTATACAACCATTTGCAATTATGGGTGTGCCACAAGCAATAAAAACAGACAATGGACCTGCACATACTTCTAAACATTTTGCACACTTTTGTACACAGTATAAGATTTTACATACCACTCGTATAACTTCTAATCCTCAAGGTCAGGCAATAGTAGAGAGAAGAAACAGAGACATTAAGACACTCCTCCAAAAACAAAAGAAAGGGGGAACCATGGGTAACCCTAGAGAACTTCTAAATTTAGTTCTCTAGACCATTAATTTTTTAATCTTTGACAAATGCACTGGCTCTGGCAGACAGATTTTATAACCCACCAGAAGGGCAGTGTCCAGTGTGAGCAGCTCCACTATCGCCAGGTGATGTGGCGAGACCCAGAAAGTAGTGAATGGAAGGGACCAGATAGGTTAACTGCTTGGGGGGAGGGTTTGCTTGTATTTCTTCAGATGGAGAAGGAATCAGATGGGTGCCAATGAGTCATATTCTCCTTATCCATCAGAAAGAGACAGAAAAAGAGAAAGACCTCAAAATAAAGGAGAAAACCTAAGAAACATCTGACACTGAAAGAGTATGGCTGATAAGAAGACTGTTAAAAGACTTGAAAAACAGCAGAGATCATCGGATTCCTTGAGATGAAAAATTGTTGATGAAGACTATTGTAGGACTTTAAAACTTGTAGGAATTATTGGATTTCTGGCACATGAACTAATGAACAATGGACTTATGGACATGTATAAGTTCTCAATTTATGATTATTTGATCATATTATTTGTTACATCACTTCTATCATGTGTTATGTTACTATGTGTTTATGTAATTTATGTAATTATGTAATTATGTGTAATACCTCCCATATTGATGGATTTATTTTTCAAGGTCATGACCACTCTATGCTCTAAATCAAAAGAAAGGAGGAGATGTTAGTTCTTATTAGGTGCTAAGTCAGTACTTAAAAATTCTCTAGCTCAGGGTTCACACCTTTAATTCACATTTTTAAAAGGAGTTCTGAAAAGGAGTTACCACACCTTTAAAAGGAGGTAGTCCATTGGCTGTAGGGATTCCCACAAACCCCTGGGAGTACCCACAAGCCCATTCTCTGGGAGGATATAAGGAGGCAACATTGAACTTGGAGAGCAGGATGGATTGGGTCAAGGACAAGACTTCCTAGGAGAACTTCAGGGAAGCTGGAAGAGATTCAGAGCCAGGATTCAGGAAGAGGGGCATTCGAGATTCTACCTTTGCTCCATCTGGAGGCTCCAGAAGCCTCCCAAGAAACCTGCTCCCAGAGAAAAGGATTTACAGAAAAGAAACCTCCTCCCAGAAAAGGATTATAATTGAGAGACAACAGGACAAGGACTTATTCTGAGCCCTTCAGGGGGAGCCAGCCCGCACTTGACAGTAAAGAATGACAAAATTAATAAAAAATTTCCCACTTCAAAATTATAATTTTAGATAATCTTTAGTAATACCCTAAAATTCTTTTAATCTAATCTTTTTAATTTCCCCAACCAACCTTCCAATCAATCAATCAACAAGTATTTAATGAGAAATTAACAATGTGCCAGACATAACTAAGTACTAAGTTTTCAATTCATGCCATGAAAAAGATTATATTCTAATATAAAAAACAATACAAGCAAATCAGTACATGAAAGATAAATATATGGAAAGGGAAATGGAATTTACAACACACATAACTTAGTTGTACTTCTTGAACAAAGAAGACTGACAACATCCAGTGTGAACTTCTTCATGCCTATTGCTCCAACTCGGGAACATCTCAGCAATATAATATTCTCCCTAAGCCCAAGGTTTATAAGGTCTCTTCTCATCTATCTTATGTATTCTAGAACTCAGTGAAACCTGACTTTTTTTTTTAAGGACCCACATGCTTTGCCATAATCTCCAGTTTTAGACTTTCCTTCTCTCAGGCTCCCATATCTATTAAAAAAAATTAGAGAGTATAGGAATAAATGATTTTTTTTTTCTTAAACGTATTAGTACCATCTATTTTAACCCATCAGAAAGCATCATATGCAACAGGGACAAAATAGAACCATTCTCAATAAGATCATGGGTGAAACAAGGTTTGAAACACTATTACCATTGCTGTTCAATATTATATTAGAAAATTAGCTTTGGAAATAAGAGAAAAAAATGAAATTAAAGGAGTAGGTATTGAGGAAGCCAAATTATCACTCTTTGAAGATGATATTATGGTATGCTTAGAGAATCATAGAGAATCAAGTAAACAACTACTAAAAACAATCCATAACTTTAGCAGTGTTGCAGGATACAAAACAGATCCACAAAAATCATCAGCAATTTTATATATTACCAACAAAGTCCAGCAGCAAGAGATACAAAGAGAAATTCCACTTAAAACAACTATAGATAATATAAAATATTTGGGAATGTATCTGCCAAGGCAAAATCAGGAAGTATATGAACACAACTACAAAACACTTTTCATGCAAATAAAGCCAGTTTTAGTCAATTAGAAATATATCAAATCCTCAATGACAATACTACATAAGTTAATCTACTTATTTAGTGCCATTCCAATCAAACTCCCAACATATTATTTTACAAGACTAGAAAAAAATAATAACAAAGTTCATTTAGAAGAACAAAATGTCAAGAATTGCAAGGGAATTAATAACAACAACACAAATGCAAATCAAGGTGGCCTAGCTGTGCCAGAAGGAAAACTATCTTATAAAGTAGCAGTCATCAAAACCATTTGTTCCTGTCTAAGAAACAGAGTAGAAGATCAGTGGAATAGGTTAAGTTCACAGGACAAAATAGTTAGCTACTATAATAATATAGGATTTGACAATCCCAATAACCTCAGCTTTTGGAATAAGAAGTCACTCTTTGACAAAAACTGCTGGAAAATTTTGAAATTAGTATTGCAGAAATTAGACATTGACTCACAACTAATATACCAAGATAAGGTTGAAATGGGTTCCTGATTTAGACATAAAGAATGATATTATAAGTAAATTAGAAGAGTATGAAATAGTTTACCTCTCAGATCTGTGAAGGACAGAATGTGTGAAGAAAGAAGAATTAAAGATCCTTATTGAACACAAAATAGATGATTTTTGATTATATTAACTTAAAACATTTTGTACAAACAAAATTAATGCAGACAAGATTAGAAGGGAAGCAGAAAATTGGAAAAATATTTTTATATTTAAGGGTTTTGATAAAGGCCTCATTTCTAAAATAGAGAACTGAGTCAAATTTTTAAGAATTCAAGCCATTTTCCAATTAGTAAATGGTCAAAGGATATGAACAATTTTCAGCTGAAGAAATTGAAAGTATTTCTAGTCATATAAAAAAGGTGCTCTAAATCACTATTGATCCCAGAAATGCAAATTAAGATCACTTTGAGACATCTCTACACACTACTCAGATTGGATAAGAGGACAGGAAAAGATAATGATGAATGTTGGAGGATATGTGGGAAAACTGCAACACTAATACATTGTTCTGGGAATTGTGAATGGATCCAACCATTTTGGAGAATTATTTGGAATTACGTTCAAAATGTCATCAAACTGTGCATACCTTTTGGTCCAGCAGTGTTTCTACTCGGATTATATCCCGAAGAGATCTTAAAGAAGGGAAAGGGACTGGATATGTGCAAAAAAAAAAAAAAAAAAAAAGTTTGTGGCAACCCTTTTTGTAGTGGCAAGAAACTAGAAACTGAGTGGATGTTCATCAATTGGAGAATGGCTGAACAAGTTATGGTTTATGAATATTGTGGAATATTATTGTTCTGTAAAAAAATGATAAACAGAATGATTTCAGAGAAGCCTGGAGAGACTTTCATGAACTGATGCTAAGTGAAATGAGCAGAAGCAGGAGATCATTGTATACAATAATAGCAATATTATAGGACAACAATTCTGATGGGTGTGTTTCTTTTCATCAATAAGATGCTTCAGGCCTGTACCAATGATCTTGTGATGATGAAAGCCATCTATACTCAGAGAGTGTGGAACTGAGGATGCATTACAGCATAGCATTTCATTCTTTTTGTTGTGGTTTGCTAGAATTTTATTTTCTTTCTCATTTTTCTGATATTTTATGCAGCAATATAATTGCATAAATATGTATTCCTATTTTGCATTTAATGCATATTTTACCATATTTAACATATATTGGATTATATGCTATCTAGGGGAGAAGGTATAGGGAAAGGGGCAAAAATTGAAACACAAGATTTTTTAAGGATCAGTATTGAAAAACTATCCCTGCATATGTTTTGAAAATAAAAAACTTCAATTTTAAAAAAAGAGAGAAAGAGAGAAAATGAATAAATATCAATATTAAACATATATGGACCTACTGGTATAGCCTTCAGATTCTTTCAGGAGAAGTTAATTAAGTGAGCTGCAAAAAGAAATTGATAGCAAATCTGTAATTTTTGTCGATCTTCCTTTATCAGAACAGATAAATTTAACCACAAAATAAACAAGAACAAAGTTAAGGAAGTGAATAGAATTTTTAAAAAGTTTGGCATGATAGATATTTGGAGAAAATTGATTGGAAATAGAGAGGAATTTACATTTTTTTCTCTGTGTTACATAGTATATAAATTTGACCATTAGGCCAAAAAAACCTCACAATCAAATGGAGAAAGGTAGAAATAGAAGATGTATCTTCTTCAAATCATGAAGTAACAAAAATTTAATTTTTGTCATAAATAAAATATCATATTGCTGTAATAACATCCATTGAGAATAGACTAAATGTTTATTGAAAACTTAATTATCTAGTTCTAAAAATTGAGTGGTTCTAACAATAAATCATAAAAAAAAATATAATTTCATTCAAGAGAATGACAATAAACAAACAATATACCAAAATTTATGAGATGCAGCCAAATAATCCTAATGGCAAATATTATATCTCTAGAACCTTATATGAATAAAATATAGAAAGATAAGGCTAATGAATTGCATTAGAAAAAGTACTAATTAAATACTAACTGTGATGAACTTGGCTCCTGTAAACAATGAAATGATTCAAAGCAACTCTAATAGACTTGGGATGGAAAGTGTCATTCACATTTAAAGAGACAACTATAGAGACTAAATGTGAATCAAAACATAATATTTTCATCTTTGTTTTTGATGTTTGTTTCCTTTCTTTCTTTTCTTTTGCATTTTTTTTTCCTTTTTGACCTGATTTTTCTTGTGCAGCAATGTGAATATGGTAAAATGCTTAGAAAAATTGTACTTGTTTAACTTATGTTGGATTCCTTCTATCTTGGTTAGGGGGAAGATAGTGAAGGAGAGTATAAAGTTTAGGACACCAAGTTTTTATTATATATTGTAGCTTATTGAAATAAGACAAAAATTAGTACCAAGGTGGTTAAAGTTAGTATGTTATTTTAAAAATTAAGATTTAATTCATCTTTTTGTATGTTCATGCCTCATGAAAGGAAAATGCTTAAAGAATATTTATTTAATTGAATTAATTTAAATAAAATTAGGACCATAGGAATCACCATGAGTCCAAAGTATCTACCTAAATTGAAGGATCAAAATAAAACATCTCTAACTTGTTTCTATGGACCCTTTGCATTGATAATTTTAATTTAAATGTTTTTGTTATTACCTAATTCTAGAAGACGCCCTCACTTCTTTTCATGCATTATTGTTCTTCCTATTTTCTAATGTCTACTTTAGATAGAATGACTCTAATACATATCTAAATTTATCTAATCCACAATAATCTGATTTTCCTCTAATCCAAAAAGTGACAGTGTTTAAACCGATAATTTAGCAATGTCTTTTGATATTTATTATCATTTTACTGAGAAATTCAGACCTAAAGAAGGGTTATATATGTGGTCACTAAATTAGTGTCTTGGGTGGGGTTACAAGATAATGTTATATGGTAAGATATAATGTTATGATAAGGATTACATATATTTCCAAACTTTTAAAGAAATAACTGACTCAAATTTCCAAAAAAATAATGACTAGAAAAATGTATTCCATCATATGGGAAAATTACTGTTATAAAATTCATCACACAACTTCAAATATCATTGTTTTGGATTTCAACTTGAATGTCTGGGGTAGCTAGGTGGTACAATGGATAGAGCACTAGCCCTGAAGTCAGGAGGACCTGAGTTCAAATTTGATTTCAGACACTTAACACTTCCTAGCTGTGTGACTCTGAGCAAGTCACTTAATCCCTGTTGCCTTACCAAAAAAAAAAAAAAAAAAAAACAAACCTACTACAACCTGAATGTCACCACTCAGTGTGTTAGTAATATTGTTTGTGAGAGTAAGGAAGATTATTTTAAAAATTACTATATAAGTTTTATCACTGAGCAACAATAGCACCAGGCATAAAGTAAGCACAATATCAATATTATTATTATTATCAATATCATCATTATTAAATTGATTGTGGGAGGGAGAAAAATCAGGAACTCAAGATTTTGCAAGAGTGAATTTTGAAAATTATATTTGAATGTATTTTGAAAAATAAAAAAAGCTATTATATTAAAAAATGAAAAAAAAACATAATAATGTATGAGTTCAAGTCACTTTTTTCCACTTTAATTCCTAGGAATTAGATTAGCATATGGAATTTAATCAATTATTGTCAGGGAAATTTGAAAACTCTTAGGAAATGGGAAGACTATAAAAATTTAAAAAAACATAGGAAAAAGTGTGGAGTGTCAACAAACTAACTGTTTGGATCATGGCCTATATGATGGCATGTTTAAACAACTGGAAGATGATGTGAAGCTAAAATAATCAGTGACAGAATCAGGTTTTTTATCATTTTGAATGAATATAATAGGATGAAATTGAATGTGGACAAGTGAAAAGTACACTTAGATTAATGTTAAACTTATAAAATGGTAGTAATAGAGGTAGATCACTAGTTTGTCTGAACAAAAAAATCCAGGGTACAATAGAGTACCATATATTTTATATGAGTCAAAAATATGTCATTGCCAATAAAACTAATCCAATTTTAGTGTATTTTATAAGGAACATAATAGGCACATTCTAATCTAAAAAAAAAAAAAAATAGAGGAAGCAAATGAAGTTTTTTGAGATAATTCTACATGGGCTTTATTTAAAAGACTTGGGTATTATGTAGTGCAGTGAGAAACTTATTGAATCTGAATTAAAAGTGAATTTAAATTCTGCCTCTGCCTCTTTGTATTTGTATGATAGTAGAAAGTCACTTAATGTCCCCAGGCCAATTGTTTGCTTACTTGTAATATGAGGATGTTGGGTTCCATGGCCTGTTAGATCCCCTCTGATTAGGATCCTATAATCCTACAATCCTATATTTAACCTTGCCTTGTTTAGATATTTGAAAGGCTATTGTATATACAAGAGAATAGACTGACTCCACTTGACTCTAGACTGAAGAACTAAGAGCAAAAATTAGAAGTTATAAAGAGGGCAATTTCTACATGGAATAAAGGAAACACTTCTTACAATTAGAGTTACCAAAAATGGAACAGCTTGCCATCCTTGCATCTTTCTCAATAGATACTTCACATAATGTCAGGATAACCACTAGTAAGCAGAAGAAGAGATTCTTGTTGTGCCATATGTCCTCTTAGTTCACCCATTCTGAGATTCTTTGAAACAGTCTTGGTTTTTTACTAATGAAAATAAAAATATTGTATGCAGTAAGCATCTGAGTGAAATCACTTAACAATAAAATTAATGACATTTTATAATAATTTATGGTTTTGAAAGTACTATATACTTGTTAACTAATTTCATTTGATTATTATGAAATAATGCAACCTGCTAGATATATCTAATTTCATGATAAAAATAACTTTCTAAATAAAAAATCCAAATTAATATAAAATGCATCTTCAAATATATATTTAAAGAATAGTTTGAAATTCTGCAAATTTCTATAGTTGATTATTATTTCAGTTTATATTCTTTACTTATACATTTCTCCTACAACAACAAGTGCATTGGACACATTCCATTTCAGTGACAGGGAAGGGAGTCATTTAAATATATATAATTCTAGAAGGCAATCAGAATTTATCTGCAAACTGCCTTTTGGTAAACTTAATATATTTCATCATGCTCAAAAACAAATTTCCTGTAGCTTTAAACACATTTTTCTGTCACAAACATTAAACTCAAATATTCTTCAAATCAATTTACATTCTGCATAGTTTGGATTTATAAACTATTATGAAAAATTATATTTTACTTAATTATTTTATTATTTTTCAATTTATTTTCATTGAAAACATATATTTAATAGAGAGTAGGGGTGGCACTGAGTAAAAGATCTATTTTTAAATCTCTACATTTGCTTCCATTTTTCCAATATAACTTCATAGGAATGGTTTCTGCACTTTCATGTCAGTAACTCTTTTCTACATAGTAAATTTTTGTCACATTAAAATGATACATATTTTTACACATAAAATCATGCTGATTAAAAATTAAGTCCCTTTCAATTACTGGCATAGATCGTAGCAGTAAAATGGAACATGAAGGGAAAATGCAATTAAAATTGTAGTGAACATTTATGTAAATCAAAAGTCTGTAGTGAAGCAAATATAATGAGCTAGTCAAACTGTGACTAAATCAGATTTGCAAAAGTTTTTTAGAAGCTTATATTTGTGTGAAAATGTGATAGCAAGATTACTTTTTTTTTTTAATTTTTTCCCTTTTCCTAAATCAGACAGACCTCCTGATGATCACAGTTACATTGAACCTAGATTATTGTCTCTAAATTTAATTTATTATGTTTGGTTCTGTTCCTTGCAAAAAAATTTTGAGGCAATTCATTTGATATTACATTGAATCACGTGAGCCTGGGTAAACCATTCAATCTTTCCATGCTTTGATTTCCTTGTATAAAAAAAAAAAAAAGAGGGAAGGAAGAGATGGGACAAAATCATTTCATCCATATTGGTCTGGTCGTTCTGTGATTCTGTTATAAGTTATAATTTTACTAACTTCAGTGAAAATCTAAAGTTCCCCTCCCTTAACTTTAGTAATTTTATTATTTCAAAAAATAAAAGGGACAGATAGTTACCACCATCTAATTTATTCTATCTCCATTCCTATTTTTGGATAGTTCCCTACTTATGATTCCTTTCATGATGCTATTAAGAGACTAAAATCAGATTAAACTCATGAAAATGAATCTTCTTGACTCCAGGTCCAGTGTTCTATTTTGTTTGTCATATAACTGCCTCTCCTGAAAATAGTACATGTTATAAATAGTTGTTTTTGATTAATTATTTTCAGTAGGAAGATTCATAAAACAGAATAGACACCAGATTTAGAATCCAGAAGAATGTATCTAAATTCTTGGATTTACTGGCTATATGAACATCAATAAATCAGTTAATATGTTGCATTTTTATCAACTATCTAATGGCAATGGTTACTTTCCTTTCACATTTTATAACAGTTTTATACCAATGATAACACCACTTTGTACAATATTCCTTAAAATTTTATATAAATGTTATTTCTTATTGTGAATTAATAATATCATATTTTCTAGAAATCAAATTGGATGATGAAAAAAACAAAAAACAAAAAACAAAAAACAAAACTGAGTGACAATTTAGAAGAGCAGACTTTTAATTCACTTCCAAACCCAGGATTCAATGAATGTATGCTAAAGTTCATACAATTTCAATTCTTAAGGCAGCTTGTTTTAATAGAAAGAGAACTGAAATAAAATTAAGAAAAGTTCTGGGTTTCTATCCCAACTCTGTATGATCTTTCCTACTTAAGTCACTGATTAACTTCTTAGAGTCTAAGTTTCCTCTTGTGAAATATTAAGGTACCAGAGTAAGATGTCTGAAGAATATAAGTGTTGAACAATGCATAGAGCTATGGATCTGAAGTTATTAGGAGCTGAATTCAAATTAATTCTAACATACTTACTAGCTATGTGACCATAGATAAATCACTTAAATTAGTCTTACTATCCTCAACTGTAAAATGGGTAAAAAATGGAAACCTTCCTAAGTATCTGTCTGCCTCTAACAGGATGTCACTCAAATGAGGAGGCATTTATTAAATAAATCCAGAAATAAAATAAAATAAGATTTTTTTTTTCTAGTAAGCAGGAAAGGAGAGAGCTATGTTGACCTGTTATGGCTTTCAATCCCTTCTTTCCTTACTTAGGTAATTACTTTGATTCCAATATATAGTAAGTATCCTTTCAGATCACTTTCAGAACTTTATATTAAGAGGATTTGCTCAGTATTAGTCATTTGATAAATTCAAAATAACTAAAGTATAGTGAGAATCCATAAGGTTCAGAATTGGGATCTATCTGTGCAGCCATGACTAGGTAATATAATTATAGTTTCTTCCAAAATACTGAATTTAAGTATTTTTTCATAGAAAGGACTCAACATAACTTAGTGAATAATTAGCAAGAGTAATTATTTACATATGGTGCTACCTAGAAGAGAATTGGGACAAAAAATATTTCCCCATAACCATGTCCATAACTATGGGAGAATGTCTAGTCTTCCAATAGCAACTTCACACCAGTACCCAGGAATTTGATTCATGCTTCTATTCTATATGATAACAACTGAGAATATATTTTATAACATTTGCCTGAAACACAAGTATTGATGCTTGAGCAGGGCACCAATTCTTACTTATTGTTCTGCCAGATTATTTTTTCCCCAATCTGTCCATCATACAAATAAATATCCATAGGGAGCTTTAATAATAGGTAATAAAGCAACAAGAAAAATAACACTACTCAAGTTTAGGTTTTATTTCTGACAGAAAAGAATCATTATTGTGAAATGTTGTTTTCATTTTTATTTGGTTGTTAATACATTTATCTATTTTCATACATAAAAGTTATGACCATGCTTAAAACAATGTCTTCCAGCTGTTTTCATCTTGAATTATTAAAAATGCAAAACTTGGGTCAGTTGAGAAAAGAGTTGACAGTTTACTCTTTTGTGCAGAAATATAATTTAGCAAGCATATTAAATAAGAAATTGAATTGTAATGTAATATAAGGCATTTCATTTGACTTGCACAGTGCCTCCACTTGAATGCTGTTTATAAAAGATAAAAATAATATATGCAAATTAGATGATGCCACAATTAAAGGAGCCTAACAGAGTTAGGTTAATGAACCCAATTTCATTTTGCTGTTTATAAAAAAAATTAAAAATAAATCTTTAGCAATCATCAAAACCAAAAAAGTCTTGGTAAATTGTTCTGTGTTCTTAGCTTTTTCTTTATAACAGTGGTAGTCAAAAGACTGATTTGGAAACCCCAGGCAATTTTTGACAAAATTTCAAGGGTTCAGATAGGTCAAAATATTTTCATAAGAATACTAAGATATTTTAATCCCTAATATATCAAGTATTAATAGCTGTAACTCACATAAACAAAATCTTTTTGGAAGGGCTTCGATTTAGTTGAGTATAAAATCATCCTGACACATAAAATAAGTTTATAAACTATTACTTTATAAAAATTTGAAGGTAACGGAAAGACAGATTCAAAATAAAATATAAAGTTATATTTCAAATATCAGTTCACAGAGTCTTTTCTTATATTTCTAGTGGATTTAAAATGATTAGCACATTGATACTTTCAATAAAACACAATCCAGTCTAACAGCAAATTTTAAGTTCCTAGTAAGTCTTATGCTTGTTAAGCATTGGAGATAAAAAGACTGCATGACATCTAGTCCCTATCCTCAATGGAACTTATATATTATTATAATATATCCTTCATATGTATATATATATATATATGTATACATACATATATATATATGTGTGTGTTTTATATATATATGTTAGAAAAATTATTAGAATAGATAGAAAAGAGTATGTGCAGAATACTTTGTGGAGGAAGTGGAGAAAGCAGCATTGATAATTAACTATTTATATATCAGCTAATAAAGCTCCAAAGAAGAAAACCAATATCAAAATAAATTTTGTCAATCTAGACTCTGGATTTGAAGGAGATTATATAAAGTTCTTCTTTGCTCTGAAATTAGATTTGCTTTGTGAGATAATTATTATTGCATTAATTAATAGAGGAAATAACTCCTGAAATATTATTTCTCAAAGAATATACCAGGTTTTTTTTTTTTCCCCATATCAGGTTACCTGATTAATCATGACAATATTGACATGCATTGCGAGATATTAGAAAGGTAACATAGTGTAAGGAGAATTTGAATGATAGTCAGAAAATCTGTCTTTCCCACTAACCTACTCCTGGATACAGGGACTGAGTATGTCATTTCCTATTGCTAGCTCATACTCTTCTTAAGTAAAATTAGGAAGTTCAACTAGATGAGAGCTGTCAAGCATGTAGGCAGCCCTTAACATGTCCACAGCCTGCAATACTCCCTGAACCAGATTAAATAGGAAACGTTTGGCACAATATATAAAAATATAATAAAACATATATAATGCTAATCTGTAGTTTTCAAAGTCAATAAGAAGCCTGCAGGGATCATTATGTATGATTTAATGGGACCATTTCTGTTTGCATTGACACAATTGAGGTAGATTATCTCTAGTTTTTATTACAGTTGTAGATTCTATAAGCTTAATTCTCATCTTTATTTTGGATGGTATTACTTTGTGCTCTCAAGAATCCAGAAAATAAGAAAATCAGATTCTTTCCTCATTTTATGGATTGATAGCTACATATATTGGAGAATAACAACTGTGAGAAGATTAAGTCATGAAAACATAAGGATCAGTGAGAGAAAATGATGGAAATCAGAAAGAAAGATATCATCCCACCATGAACTTAAAAATTATCATTTTTTTTTCCAAATCAAGTTCCAAATCCCTATTGTTCTTTGTTGCTCTGTAAGATGTAAGTAAGACTGTCCAGTAACATTGTGAGAAATCTGAAGCTCAATTAATATTTTATTTCTTCAAAATTTCCTTCCATTGCCTCTAACTGCAGTATTTTTAATTCCAAAGAAGATGTAAATAAAGAATATGGCCCAAAACAAACACCAAGCATATTTTATTACTTGTTAACTAAATCTGTAGCAAAAAGCTTCTCTCCAATTGTAAAGCTATCTCTTAGAATGTAATGGTTTATGCTTGAGGGACTTCTCTATATTGTACTGGTGCAATTTTAAGAAAAAATAGTGTTACCTCTGTATCATTATGATATGCCATAATAGGATGTTAGTGGAAGACATAAAATAATAAATAACATATACATTTGCACTTTTTTATGGTCTTTAAATATTCACTTTTTTATTTATTTTTATTTTATTTTATTTTTTTATTCATTTTTCCAAATTATCCCCTCCCTCCCTCCACTCCCTCCCCCCGATGGCAGGTAATCCCATACATTTGCACTTTTAAGAGCATTTGGTTATGATGGAAACAAAAACTAATATTATTCTAACCAAAAATTAATTCACAAAATATTGAACAAAACAAAATATTTAATTGCATGTATACATAAATATAAAAAAGTCTATGAACAAATGCACAATTCGTTGCCTTTACATATAGTGGCACATCACATGAAAAATCCTATCTTTTATTACATTACAATTATTTGTGTCCTCTATCTCCCCTAACAAAGACCCCTTCTATAAGGCCCTAATTTTCTACAGGCAGTAACTCTGCTTTATTTATCTGTTTCACTCTCAATGTCTTATGCTAGTGCTTAATAAAGATTTATTGAATAGTTTTGGAAGAATGATAAATAAGCAGTTGGTAACCTCCTTTCTTACTTCAGTAGGAGATTAAATGAAATATTTCCCTCTTAAAAATCAATAGTAAGACTCACATGCATAAGCCTAAATGACTCATTTAAACTATATCAGTCAAAAACCTACTCACCAATAAGGATTCCTGAAAATTTTAGGGTTTCTTGTGTGAGACCTTGATCACTATTATTAAATGAACAAGATTCCTTGATCACCTCAATAATTATTGTTTTTGTGAATGAATAAAATACCTCATTGTGTTTTCTGAGGCATTGTGGGGAGTTACAAGTAAAAGAGAAAATGTAGCTCCTTTGCCTGTTTAAGAGCTTATGGCTTAAGATACAAGTTTTGGAAAAAATTAGATAAAAAAATGGAGAAAATTTAGACTAAGTCTGTGAATTCTGTTTCTAAATGGTTATTTGATTCTTGGTAAATAAATTTGACCTTTTTCTTATTTATAAAACAGACTCAATAAATCTATTTAACTCAAAGAATTATTATGGAGATATTTAAGGTACCTAAATTGAAAATAGATAAAATGTCTTATTAAAATGTAAATCCTAATGATAGGGAAATGTAAGCTCATATATAAGCAACTGGTTTTAAATAGATATTCATGGTGTTCATAAAGGAGTATTAGAAGAAAAAGAACTAGGAAAAGTTTACATTAATTCTTCTCTGTGTTATTTAGTCCATTCGTTGGCAGCACAGGATTAATTTCCATAGAAACACTGAGATGACATTGAGAATTGTAGGAAATATTGGAATTGGAATCTTCATAGAACCAAATTTACACCCCTTCTCCAATACCCAGTGAGAAGAAATAAAGAGAGGTTCCATTCAAAGAAGAAGCAGAAGCTATGAGAGCATGGATTCCAAAGTACAGAAAATAATAGGCTCTAGAAACATTCAGAATGGTTCCTTAAAATGAAAGATTTTCCTAGATCATGCATTCTAATATAAACTGTCATACCTACTTATATTAGAATGATTATTTTTGAACCATATTTTGAATTTTGTGGATGACAAATTTACTAATGTACATTTTGGAAAATAATAATCTTATACTAATCCACATTCTGTTAGGCTAGGGATATATTTATAGGCAGGTATAGAAGGAATGGAAATTTCCAAGAGGTAAAGGAATACTTCTTTGAATACTCAATCTTATGGTTTATTTTGGATGCTTCTCAACATAATCAGTAAGGTAAAATATATATATTTTCTATTTAAGATATGTCTATTTTTCTATCTATGTATCTATCCATATGTACATACATACATATTTTTAATTTATATCTTATATATAATGGTACAATCTATCTACCACCATGATGGGTATTTTGGTCTGAAGTTAAAATGAATCAGAAGGTTATCCATAAATAATAACAAAAAAGTGTCCTTCCCTCACTCCATTCCTTGCTCCCTCCTACATCCCCTTTCTATCCCTCCCTTCTACTCTTTCTCTCTGTTTCTCTCCAAACAAATATCCATGTTGGTATATATGTTTGTATTTAAGTATATTTATCTGTACATGTAACTAATCTCCTTGAGGAGTGATCAGAAAGAGCCAGTGTGGGGCTTTAGCTAAATAATGTTATCCAGGGAGTGAAGTTCAGAAGGTGATTTTTATACTTGAGCTTCAGATTATTTGCAGCATCACTTGTTTGAAGAAACATTTTTCAAAAAAAAATTGCACCTCCAAGTTTGAGTAATTACTTGTTATGTAATACCTGATGATGTCTCTGATTAGTTAATTTCGATTGGGAAGGGGATTTTGCACTCAACCTGTCTCACACATCCCTGTTCAGCTATCACTTTTACCCAACTTCTTTCCATTACTAGTTGCATTAAAAATATTGCATAATATAAAAGTTGAATCATGCAAATGGTTGTATGATGGGAAAGATTTAAAAATCAATAAGCAAATATTAAATTATATAAATAAATATTAACTGCCCAACAGACTTTACTGAATAAAGGTTGACTACTCTCTTTGAAACAAGGACAGAAATATTTCTCAAAGTAAATCGTGTAATTTCTATTAAATGCTGCAGCTGTGAATGGAACAGTTAGCATTTCTCAAAAGCACTAAGCACTATTCTTTAGATATGAGAAAAGATAGGTACCTATTCTTTTGACTTGTTCTGCATTTAACTATTCCATCATTTTTAATGCAATAATAAAGGGCCTTCCCTAGTGAAAGTATTTAGTAGAACAGGAAAAAGGGGATATAGAAAGTGATGTAACATTAAAAAAAAAAAAAGATGAACAAAACTAAAACCAAACAAACTAAAAAAGAGTCAATCCTCTGTTTAATCTTAGTCTTGGTAAGATTTTATCTCTTATCATTTAAGTATCAGGAAAGGACATGACATTCCTTGAAGTATAAATCCATACTGTTTTTCTATGTTTATTACCTATGTATATCTGTAATTCCAATGGTTAAGAGATCTCTCCCTTGACAAAATTCTACCAAGGGTGACATACACTTTTTCTGAAATTTATGGTCTCTGAGTCTTGCCTGAAGTAACAAAATATTAAATCAGTTAATTATATCAGCAGGTTAATAATAATCATATTAATAATAATAATAAACACTTATTAAGCACTTACATTTTTCCAGGTTCTGTGCTGATTACTAAGAATGAAAAGAAAGGAAAGCATATTTCCTTCCCTCAAGTTGCAAATTTTTATTAGGGCAGACAAGCAGTGTATATGGAACTAGGTAGGTATAAGATTAGCTAATAAACTAGGCCATAGAGGAGTTAGGGATGACACTGAAACTGTGAACTTGGTTAACTTGAGTATGTCAAGTGTCCTATTCAGGAAAAAGAAAAAATCTGAAAGGGAATTGGGGCATAAGGGGAAAGACAGCATATTGTAAAAATGTTGTACTTGTAACACCTATATTGCATAAATTTTGAGATATCCACAATTGGTGATGTTATTTTGCTGCTCAGTAGAAATTAGGACTATGCAAGTATGTGTGTCTGTGTGTATCTGTCTGTCTTCTTGTTTGTGTTTCTGTCTATATGTCTGAATCATCTAAAGAAAGGTGATAACTGAAACTAAGAGAACTAGAATCCAGAGTGAGCAATTCTATGAAACCCTATTAAAAATAAAGCATTCAGGAGTGTTAGGATTACTAAGTGAGAACTCAGGTTGTCTGGAGGGTGACAAGGTGAGAATTCAAGGGCTTCTGGGAAGAACCACCCCAGCCAATGAGCTTGCCCCCTCTTATCAAGTCAACCTGAGTTCTCACCTTGTAATTGTCCAGAAAACCTGAATTCTCACCTTGTCACCCTCCAGACAACCTGAGTTCTCACTTAGTAATCCTAACATCTCCCCCTTTCTTTTGATTTAGAACATAGGACAGTCATGACCTTGAAACATAAATCCATCAATATGGGAAGATAAATTATCTTGTGAATTTTTTTTAAATTTTCTATCACTGAATTGCTTCAAATATAAGAGATTGTTGAGAAACTCAGTTCAGTCTCCTCTCTACCTCTAAAATCAGAGCCCTGAAGATAATGCTGAAAATTAAAACTGGACTATCTGTCCAACAGTTCTGTGAACTTTTGTTTAAGTCAGAGGGGCAACATGAAAGAGAACAGAACATTTCCAATAGGTCTTTTCTCAATTTACAAGACATAGCCAGGGAGACTCAGAATGACTAAGCCCACTTGAAGGAGATCTATGTGAACTCAAACTTTGATTCCCGTTTTTCTGAAGATTTTTGTATAGGACTGCACATTACATAACTGAATTGTGATATTCTTTGTGATAATTTGATTTAGTTATGTTCATCTCAAACTTAATAATATGAAGAATTATAGCAGTTGCATAAGCTTCTTGACTTCCTGTAACATGGAATGATGAAAATTTGGTCTAGGCACCTAGAAAGTCTAGAGTCCTCTGAATTGTATATTGACATAATCACAATGTTAATATTTGTTTAAATGTGGGAAATGAATGTAAACTGTTATTTTTACCTTCTGAATCCAATTCTTCCTGTGCAACAAAAAATTCGGTTCTACACACATATATTGTATCTAGAATATACTGTAATATATTTAACATATATAAGACTGCTTGCCATCTGGGGGAGGGGGTTGGGGGAGGAAGGGAAAAAATCTGAATAGAAGTGCAAGGGCTTCTGGGAAGAACCACCCCAGCCAATGAGCTTGCCCCCTCTTATCAAGTCAACCTGAGTTCTCACCTTGTAATTGTCCAGAAAACCTGAATTCTCACCTTGTCACCCTCCAGACAACCTGAGTTCTCACTTAGTAATCCTAACACAGGAGGAGATCACAAATGTTTATTTCAGAGAATATAAGAAGGATAATTAATATGGCAGAAACTAGGCATGAAACCACATTTAACACCATATACTAAGGTAAGATCAAAATGGGTCCAAAATTTAGGCATAAAGAACGAGATCATAAATAAATTAGAGGAATATAGGATTGTTTGCCTCTCAGACTTGTGGAGGAGGAAGGAATTTGTGTCCAAAGGAGAACTAGAGATCATTATTGATCAGAAAATAGAAGATTTTGATTATATCAAATTAAAAAGTTTTTGCACAAACAAAACTAATGCAAACAAGATTAGAAGGGAAGTAACAAATTGGGAAAACATTTTTACAGTTAAAGGTTCTGATAAAGGCCTCATCTCCAAAATATACAGAGAATTGACCTTAATTTATAAGAAATCAAGCCATTCTCCAATTGATAAATGGTCAAAGGATATGAACAGACAATTTTCAGATGATGAAATTAAAACTATTTCCACTCATATGAAAGAGTGTTCCAAATCATTATTGATCAGAGAAATGCAAATTAAGACAACTCTGAGATATCATTACACACCTGTCAGATTGGCTAAGATGACAGGAACAAATAACGATGAATATTGGAGGGGCTGTGGGAAAACTGGGACACTGATGCATTGTTGGTGGAGTTGTGAAAGAATCCAACCATTCTGGAGAGCAATCTGAAATTATGCCCAAAAAGGTATCAAAATATGCATACCTTTGACCCAGCAGTGCTACTACTGGGCTTATATCCCAAGGAAATACTAAAGAAGGGAAAGGGACCTGTATGTGCCAAAATGTTTGTGGCAGCCTTTTTCATAGTGGCTAGAAACTGGAAAATGAATGGATGTCCACCAATTGGAGAATGGTTGGGTAAATTATGATATATGAATGTTATGGAATATTATTGTTCTGTAAGAAATGACCAACAGGAGAAATACAGAGAGGCTTGGAGAGACATCAACTGATGTTGAGTGAAACGAGTAGAACTAGGGGATCATTACACACTTCAACAATGATCCTGTATGAGGATGTATTCTGATGGAAGTGGATAGCTTCAACATAGAGAAAAGCTAATCCAATCCCAATTGATCAATGATGGACAGTATCAGCTACACCCAGAAAAAGGAACACAGGGAAATGAGTGTAAAATGTGAGCATTTTTTTTGTTTTTCTCCCCAGATTATTTTTACCTTCCATATACAATTCTTCCTTTGCAACAACAACAACAAATTCGGTTCTGCACATATATATATATATATATATATATATATATATATATATATATATATATATATATATATGTATAGTACCTAAGATATAGTATAAGATATTTAATATGTATAGGAATGCCTGTCATCTAGGGGTGGGGGTGGAGGGAAAGAGGGGAAAAATTAGGAACAGAAGGGAGTACAAGGGATAATGTTGTAAAAAAAATTACCTATGCATATGTACTGTCAAAAATGCTATAATTATAAAATTAATAAAAAAAGAAGGATAATTGAGAAAAAGTTATTAGATTTAGCAAATAAGAAATGACTGGAAACTTGGGAGTAAATTTCAGTTAAATGACGAGAGTAGAAGCCAGATTGCAAAGTATTTAAGAAAGAATGAGAGGGGATGATGTGGAGTCAAAGATCAAATAGGCAAGAAAAGGAGGGACCAAGATAAGAAACAGATAGGACCAACAGAGGATTTACTAAGGTTTGCTTTATTGTTTTTGTATTTCTTTTTAAGGATGAAGGGAAATGAGCATTTTTTGCAGGCATTAGAGAAGGAATCTGTAAATACAAAGAGACCATCTATCCATTTGAGATGTTAAGATAATAGAATCTATTGCATGTAGAGCAAATGACTTGCTAAGCATACAATCTAAATCTATTGAATACTGAAGTAAAGAAGGGAAACATTGCAGAACAAAACTAAGTAATGTGAGATGAGAATGAGAGAAGTAGTTATTGGCTAATTACCTCAATTTTTCAGAAAATTGCCAAAATCTTCAGTGAAATAATGAGAGAGAAATTGCTATGGGAGACATCAGACAACAAAAAGTTGTGAAATAACTGAATATGGGGACAATGACTTGATGAAGGTGACTAGAATAATTTCAAAATCGCATGAAGTGAGGACTTAGTTGAAGTCAACAGGAATATCCTTCTGTTTAGCAGTCCTGGGCCAGGAGATACAAGGGAAATACCCAGAAGACATTATCCAGGACTGATATCTAGCAAGGTACAATCAGAGAGACAAGGAGCCAAGGGATTCAAGATAGGGAGAATTGTGTAGAGTTGAATTTTTTCACCAAGGGAAGGAAGAAATTATTGTTGAACATAAAAAAACTCCTGTTGATTTCTCAAGAGAACCTGAACTTGGCCTTTTCACACTATTGCTCAAAATGACAAGTATAAGAATGTCCCTTCCCATTCCTGTTTCTCTGCTGGTTTGAGAATTATTATATATTATAAATTATTTTTATTTTATAACAGCTGCCTGATGATAAATAAGGAAATTACTTAATTGCATTCATTTTGCTTCTGTAATCACCTGCTTGCTTTACAAGTTACAATCCTATATAAACTCTGTACCCTAGTTACTCTTCACTGAATGCTTTGGATGATAGGTCAGCTGGTTTATTATTAAAGTCTCCACTTTAAAATTAAATCAGTCTGATTGCTTCAGTTTCTCTGGTATTACATTATGACTAGTATAGCATGATGGCCTGAAACAGAAATGAAGGGTGGAAAGCTCTGAATTTTCAGTGAAAACAAAGAATAAGGTTAGGAATTGTAAAGCTTAGAGAAAGATTTAGTGATAAAATATTATTATTAAGTATGGAATTTTGAATTTATAAACATAATAGATTCCTTGTACCATCTCTGTGTATCAAAAATGAAATCAAGGAATAATTTTTGAGAACTGAATAAATTGAGTAATTGAGAAGTTACAGTATTTGAGGAATAATCATAATATATGCTGAGGTATTATATTATAAGGGCAAAAGCTGGGGTACAAATAAAAGGTCATCATGGATTTCATATGGGAAAAAGCACCAAAATCTCCATGGAATATTAAATTTGAAAAGCATGAAACTCAAAGGAAAGTTAGACTGTTGAATGATGCTAACAGATGGAAGAGGAAATTAAAGGAATATTCCACCTCCCCCTTTTGAATAATTAATCAAGTCCTAAGAATGAATATGCAAGTAGAAATTGAAAGATGATGAGGGATTCAGGATCCCATAATCAGTATATGTCAGGTGCAGGATTTGAACCAATGTTACACTAAATCAAAGGTCATTTATCTATCTTCTACATTCTATTACTACTACAATGGTTCTATTATGTTCTAAAACTTATTAAGTTATCTTTTTCAGTTCTAAAACATTAATTAGGAGAGATCTATACCTGTGATGTAATAATCATGGAGACTTCATCATGAAGAAACTCTTTACAATTTTACAGATTCAATACTTATCTATAATTTATATTTTAGAGATTTTTCTGGATCACTGAGTCATTTAATGTAAATAATTATAATTATTTATAATATAATAATCACTTAATGATTAATGAACACATGTGTGGCAGGATGACTTCAACTCATCTATTGCTGATATTTGTCTTTTTTGGAGAGCTGTGGAAGTATTTTCCTCCAGTCCTGATGATCCCATTTACTAGTTCTTTTTAAAAAATAATATTTTATTTTCTCTCCACTTTCATGTGAAAGCAATTTTTTGAGGTGCTATAAATATTGTACATGTAGAGACTTTTTCCTTTTTTATGATCTCTTTGGGAAATAGATCTAACATAGTATTGATGGATCAAAGGGTATTATATAGTTTAATTGCCCTTTGGAAATAGTTCCAAATTGCTCTCTAGAATGGTTGGATTAGTTCACAACCCCACTGACAGTGCATTAGTGTTTCAGTTTCCCCACATCCCCTTTTACATTTATCATTTTTCTTATCTATCATATTAGTCAGTCTGATATGTGTGGGGTGATTGCTCTAAAATTACTATTGATTAGAAAAATGCAGTTTATATGACTATAGAGAACTTTATTTTGTTACCTGTTCATAACCGTTGCCCATTGATCAACTGGGGAATGATTTGTATTCTTATAAACTTGACTCTGTTGTCTATATATTTGTGAAATGAAATCTTTATCTGAGATATTTGTTACAAAAATTTCCACCCTCCAGTTTCCTTCTAATTTTACTTGTGTTGCTTTTGTTTGTACAAAAACCTTTTTTTTTTATTAATAAAGATTACCAATTTTACATTTTTTAAAGTTATCTATATCTTTTTGGTCCTAAATTTTTCCCTTATCCATAAATTCAATAGATAAACTATTTCATGTTTTCTGAATTTGCTTATGGTATCACCTTTTTTATGTGAATCATAAACCCATTTTGATTTTATCTTGATAAGTTATTTGAAGTATGGGTTGATATGGGGATTCTTCCATACAGCTTTGCACTTTTCTTGGCAGTTTTGGTCAAATAATGAGTTTTTGTCCACAAAATTGGATCATTAGGTTTATTAAATACTAGATTACTGTGGACATTCACTGCAATATGTATAGATGTATAGTGTACCTAACCTGTTCCACTGATTTACCACTTTTTTTTTTTTTAAAGCTAGCAGCAGATTGTTTTGATGCATACAGCATTAAATATAGTTTGATGTTTATGTGTGGAAGTAAGTGCCTGGCTGAATATGGCTATGTGTGGAAGTAATTTTTAAAAATGAAATAACTAAAAATGGGTAGCAAAAAGCCACAAAAAGAAATACATGGGGCTAGGTAGCTGCAAGTATCCATCAATAATTACAAATTTGTTAGTATTTATTTTTAGGCCATATTGGTTTTGTTCCTTGAGTCAGTAATCTATTAGTTCACAGAGTTTCTATAACATTTTAAATTTAATTACACTATTATAGTCTTTGTCCAAGTGATATGATTATAGTTATTTACTCCAGATTAGTGAGACAATTTCAACAACTTTTGAAGATTGTGCAGCAAAATTTCAACAACATATCCCAGAGTGATTTACATACCCTAAATATTTTAGACTACCAAAATATCCCCCCCCCCTCATTACTTCAAAATTTGTTCTAAAATATTTAGCATTAAGTGAAAACACAGTGTCATTCTTGCCATAAAAGGTGACCTGGAATTATGTGTGCTGAAAAATCAGCTGTTGCCACATTTTAATTTGAATGGGAGTAGGAAGTAGTTGTTAGAGGTGTGGGAACAACAAATTTGTAAATTAAATTGCAATAAGCAACTGAGCCCAGAAACTAAATGGCATTTATCCAGGAATTTTAAAAGAACTAAGAAAAAACAAGCAAGGTCTTTATTAGTAATTACTTTTTAAAGGGTCAATTTATCTTAAGTAACAGCTTCTGTACCACAGAAATGGAGGAGAGCCAACATTGTTGACATCTATTTAAAAGGTATCCAGGGTTATTTGGAAGTTACAAATTAATAGGACCCAGACATGAAAATGTAAAGAAAATTTTAATAGGCATCAGATTTAATGTAATATAGCAGGAATATATTAGCTCATATTTAATAGTTTAAACTGAGACTACAGGCAAGCCCTGTGTAAGATTTGCTCCCATTTTAATAATAAAAGTCCCTTGTAAGAGATAAATAATATATTTCTAAAATCATTATACTTCCAGCCAAGGCAAGGAAAATCAGTATTGGTTTCTTCTGATTAAAATTTCATCTTCATCATCAAATAAGATAATAAAACAATTAAAGTTGTAAAAGTGATTCAAATATAGCTAAGAACTTATTGTGTGGCCTTAGGCCATGTACAATAGCAAAATGAATCATGAGTGAGTCAAGATATACAGAGATGTATTGTGTTTACCTAGGTAGAAAAAAGCCTCATGAATGGAAACTATTTTAAATCAAATGCTAGAGAGTACCTGATGTGTCTTTAGATGTGTTCCAAATCAAAGGGAAATAGCTAGTGCTAGCTTTCTATCTATAATGGGAAACAAAATGAAGCCAATAATTAGTAAATAGTTATAATCAAAACAAGATCGTATAATTAGATAAAATGATTTCATTTGATTTGTTAATCATTAATAACTAATTATATATACAACTAGAGAACTTGAAAGTTCTTTGTGTGTTATTCAGAGCCTATCCTATCTTTGCATACTTATGTCCACCTATTCTATTGACCATATACTGCAAATGATCATATTGATTACTCAATATTCTTTGCATTTATCTGAACTTCTCCATCTCTATATCTTTGTCTAAACTATTTAGTTTTGCTCATTTTGCTTCCTATTTCTAAATTTATCTTTAATCCCCATGATCATTCATGTTGAAACATTATTGTTCATTCATTTCAGTAGTCTGACTCTGGCTCCATTGGAGATTTTATTGGCAAAAATACTAGAAGGGTTTTTCATTTGCTTCAGCTCATTTCAAAGATGAGAAAACTGAGGTAAACAGGGTTAATTAACTTGCCCAGAGTCACATAACTAGTAAGTGTCTGAGCTTGGATGAGGCAACTAGATTGCCTGGTGGATGAACCTTTTGCATCTGGAGTAAGGAAAAGCTGAGTTCAAGTCCTGTTAAAGTTAAAATTAGATAATATTTTCCCATGCATTTTGAAAAATAAAGTGTTACCTGAATTCAAGCTATGCTGCTGCTGCTGCTGCTGCTGCTGCTGCTGCTGCTGCAGCCAAGTGGTGTAACTGATACAGTGTCTAGCATGGAGTAAAGGAGACTCATTTTCCTGAGTTCAATTCTGTTCTCAGACACTTACTAGATGTATGACCTTTGGCAAGTCAGTAAACCCTGTTTCCCTCAATTTTCTATAAAATGATTTTGAGAAGGAAAGGGCAAACAAACCATGCCAGTATCTCTGCCAAGAAAATTCCAAAATGGGTCACAAGTGACTACAAATGATTAAATTTTAAAAATCAAATTTAAAAATGACTAAAAAGATGTATGTGTCTCTAAATAATTTAAATTTAAGATTTCTCAGAGGGCAATGAAAAGATTAAGAATGAGTGTGAGCAGGCTGAAACAAACAATAAATAGCAGTGAAGAAGAACCAAAATAAAGTATCTTATCAAAGCAATCCATAAATAGAAAAGAAGACAGTTGGATGGGATGAAATGTTGGGTGCTAAGTATGCTTCATTGGGATAATTATGATATTCATAAAAAAAGTGAAAAAGGGCTCCAGAATATTAAGTAATGCTCATATGTTTGAGCTATATGTCTGTCCACAGTTGGTCTTTAATATATGATACATAGTATTTTCCTTCTCTGGCTGAAAATATCATACCAGGGAAAAACCCTTGATTATATTACATATTTTTGTATTGTGAAGGTCCAAATGATCCTTGCCAGTGGAGGTATATATGAGTTATTTGACAGACCTGCTGTAATTTTTAGATTTTGAATTATTTTATGCCATATCTGCCATGCATTGACTTCTGATTGTTTCCCAGTGACTAGTTAAGCTTTGACCCTCAGTTAGATTGCAATGTTTAATCCATATTCCCCTGGGTTATTAGTAATGAAAGTCTGTCATCAATATCTACTTCCTTCAGGTACCTTAGTTGAAAGCTGTGAGACCCAAGCAAAATGTTAGCATCTCCTGGTTGCCAAAATTTACATCTATATCTATGCCATTTCACATTGTGGATGGCTGGAGTTCTGGGAACTGCAAAAATTATAGGAGCAAGCAATAGTATTTTGTCTTTATTTGTGGCATTTTCTAAGTAAAACAATTTATTTAAATTATTAGCAACTATGTATTCTCCAGTAGCATATGCTGAGTCCTATTATATGAAAAAGAGTCCATGCACAGGATTGATCTAGACAATAATGATTCAGCTGATAAAGGATACATAAATTGTCAATTTTTTTTAAATATAAAAGGGATAAATAATACCATTTCTTGTTTTGGATAAGCTAGTAGAACAAGGAAAAAGAAGGTTTATTAATATCCTCTGAGAAATGCTAATTACTCCATATGATGTATCATCACTACCTTCTTACTCTTTAAAAGCCTCATAATCATTTTAGATGAGTGGGAAAAGTAGGAAACAGCAAATTGATATAAAATGGGTTGGGGACTGGAGGTGGTAATAGAAAGGACTATGCAGACATTGAGTCTTTGCATGTCTTTATTTATGATCCAGTTATGGCTTTGTTATAAAGGGCAGATTGTTATGTGCTGTCATGTTTTAATGTCACATCAATGTTTAAGATTTATTGATAAGAAAGTCTCCAAATGGCAGAATTAATAGTTTTGCAAAGTACAGAGCACCAAAGTCTTGGAACTGTTCACTTTAGAAGAACCCTGTATATCATCATCTATTATGCTGTTCTCCCATTCCATTTCTGTCCCCATATGATTTTACTCTTCAGACAGCAGTATAATACTCAAAAATTTTGAATATTTGACATTTTTATCCAATGGAATATATTTGTACACACCACAAAGAAAAACACATTATCTTTATATTATTTATCTGTTTGTTAAAACAAACAAACAAAAAGGCTTCTAGGACATTTTCTCTGTAGGAAAAGTTGTCTTACTAAGTAGAACTTTTCCTAACTCCTCTCCCATCAGTAGTATAGTATATATTTATTGTGAGTAAAGGCAGAATTTTTACAGTTCTATTATATGCACTATAATTTAGATTGTTGCAAAAATCAACTGTGCTATTAATGGATGCTTCCAGAAGTACATTAGTTGGTCACATGTTCCAGAATGTATGGTTCTTGAAAATAGGGAGAAATTAAAGAGAAAAAAGGGGGTACCAAATGATTGCTGATGCTAAAGTTCTCTCTGCCTTGGTGGGATAATACTCTGTGGGTTCTGAAAAATCGATTTCTTTCTCATGATGTAGACAAATTGAATTAATGGTCATTATTGACACATGAATATTGTTGATGTGCTTGACTTGACAGAATACTATTTTTGTGTATATTTTCTTTTAATTTATGGAATTAAATATTTCCATAATATAGTACAATAAAAAAGATGAATGCACATGAAATTTCAAATCTACTATACATAACTTACGATTCTTTTCAATTACACAACAACACAGTCATGTAAATTCTTCATACATCTTTTATAGCTAATTTGGGTCTTTATATTAATCAAAATAACTTATTTGTTTAAAATTGTTCTTGAAACGATATTTCTGTTACTGTATGCAGTAACATCTTGGATCTGCTTATTTCACTCTTCATTATTTGGTGCAAGTATTCCTTTTTTTTTTTCTCTGAAATTACAGAGTTTATCATGTTTTATAAGAGAGTAGTATTACATAACAATTACGTGTCACAACTTGTTCAGCCATTCTTCAATTCATGAATATCCCTGCAATTTCGTGTTCTTTGCCACCAAAAAAAGAAGCTGCATTACAAACATTTAAACACTTACAGTTTTTTTTTTCTTCTTTTTCCCAATCATCTTTGTAAATAGAACAAGTAATAATACTCCTGGGTTAAAACTATATGTCTTTTAATAACTCTTTGGGCATAATTCCAAATTATCCTCCAAAATGGTTAAATTATTTCATAATTTCACCAACAATGAATTAGTGTCCACCCTTTTTAAATTTTTGTGTTATTATTGCTTTTTAGACCTTAGACAAAGTTTACTATATTAAACTTGTGTGATGATATTTCATTCTTGTTTTTTTTTTTTCTACACAGCAAATAGTAGTGCTCAATAATCAAAACACAACATTTGTTATAGAAATTTAAAGGAAAAGTAAATAATCATTAATACTCAGTTCCTTAGATTGATATGGGGCCTCAGACACATATTTAGGCTAAACATAAAGATGGGAAGATTAGGCAGTTTAAGATTCCAAAGCCAAAGTGTTAGAAGTGGTAATGGAGGCCTTATCTCAGTGCTCCCATGTCTACTCAGACACACCACAAATAGAAGGAACCTATATATACATAGTAATGAACAATTGCCTTGAATGGATGTTAGACTGTTTTTTGCACCCATTGAACATATTGTAAATGTTGGAAAATTGTTTCCCTTTAGCAAGATATAGTACCCTTCCTTATCTCTTTTAATTTGATCAATTTTTGCTTTTGCTTGATCTGAGATACAAAGGATGGCTATCCCAGCTTTTTTGATTTCACCTAAAGCATAGTAGATTCTATTCCAGCCTTTTACATTTACTCTGTATGTATTGCCTTGCTTCAAGTGTGTTTCCTGTAAACAACATATTGTAGAATTCCAGCTTTAAACCCAGTCTGCTATCTGCTTCCTCTATATGGGGCAGTTTACCCCATTCACATTTATGGTTAAAATTACTAATTCTGTATTACTTGCCATCTTGTTAACCCCTGCTTATGCTTTTCTCTTTTCCTTCCGCCTTACCCCCCCTCCCTAGAATTAAACTTGTGAGCACCACTTGGTTCTCACAGCCCTCCCTTTTTAGGATTCCTCCCCCGCCTTAGAGTTCCTCTTCTTACCTCTTTTCCTCACAATTTCACCAATTTTATTTTTTAGAGAGCTATTTTCTTTTTTTCAATTCACTAATTCTGTTTTCCTTGGAATTAATTGTTTACCTTTTTCAATTCACTAATTCTGTTTGTCAAGGTTTTGATTTCTTTATCCCCTCTATCTTTAAATGCATGGGATGAATTCTCCAGACTCTTTTGCCAAGCTTCCCTTTCCTTTTCCCATTATTCTTCTAGCTCTTTTGTGAGAGCCTTTTTAATTTCTTCTATGACTGTTTTGTTTATTGAGGAGCAGGTCATATCCTCCTTTGGGGATTCATCTGGAGACAGTCTGTTTTTTGGTCTCTTCAGGGTTTGAAGTCTGCTCTCTATCCATATAGAAGCTCTCTATTATTAGAACTCACTTTCATATTTTGCTCAATTTGTCAAAGAAGAGTCAAAAAAAAAAAAAAAAAACAAAGAAAAAACAAAAACAAAAACAAAAAACAAATGCAGTCTACTTTTTTGTGGGAGCTAGATGGTATTACCAAGCTTCCTCTACAGACTGCGGGAAGCAGCAGTGAGGCACTAGCAGGACGGCAATGGCTGTGCTGCATCTGTGTTCTGAGGCTCTGAGGCTCTAAAAACAGTCTGAGACACTTCAGGTGGGGGTGAGGTGGCCAGGTACAGAGATACCCTACCTTTTCAGGGTATTGGTCTGTGTTTTTAGCTTCTCTGCTGATCTACTGGCTTACTGATAAAGTTCTCCCTGAAGAAATGCTTGAGATCACACCCCACCCCTCTCAAATCTGCTCAGTGTGAGCTGCCTGCTGTGTTCTCCCTGCCTGACTGCAGTCTACACCTGATATAACTGTCCCAGCCCACAAGCAAAAACACACCTTTTCTGGTGAATTTCGAGGATATCTTCTGTTGGTAATGTATTTTTTTGTTTGTTTGTTTGTTTGTTTTTTAATCAAGCTCTAATTCTGAGGCCATATCATGAAAAAAAGTATTCTGAAAGCCAGAAGGAGCTTCAATAGATGTGTGTGTCCTCTCTGCCATCTTGGCTGGAATTCCTCCTCACATACCACTTTTTAAAGTGGTGGGGAAGAAAGAAAAAAGAGGTTAAGTGTACCTTATTCTCATCAGAATTAACTTAAAGAGCAAATACCATACACATTCAATAAGTGTATAAACATCTGTCTTACCCCAGAGGAAAGTAGGAGATGAATGGGATACAGGAAAGTGGGAGGGTGATAAAAGAGTGGGACTGATCAGTAGTAAAACACTTTTGTGGAAGGTGAGGATGAAAGGAAATAGAATAAAATAATGGGGGAAATACAGTTAACAATAGTAATTGTAAAAACAATTTTGAAGCAATTTTTTCTGATAATATAAGCATAGGAGATCAGCATAGTTTTCTTTGATGATGATTTTGAAAGTTGCTTCCAAGGTTTTTTTGTTTTGTTGGATTTTTGTTGTTGTTGTTGCTATTGCTGCTGTTGTTGTTGTTGATCATGGTTTTCAGGTACTTTAATAATACTTAAATTGTTTCTACTGGTTCTGTTTTCCAAGGATGTTGTATTTTTCCAAGTATGTTTTAAGAGGGAAGAGTAGAAAAGTCAGAGAACAGCAACTGCCTCTAAGTCCAATGGTCAGAGAACAGCAACTGTCTCTCAGCCTCCTTGTACCATCATCCCTCTCTCACATATGAGAGTTTTTGTATGTAACTGTGACACTTCAAATTTATTGTGACCTCAAATAAGTGGTAACTAGGATATTAGTGATAAAGATTTTATGTTTGGTAAATATTTTAAACTTGTTTTTCCCCTTAATTAAAAGGAAAAGAGTAATAACTCTCCATTTATATCCTTCTTAGATATTATCCTTTGAATAATAATATATATTAAGAATTAGTTTTCCTCTCAGTATTTTAGATTCCTCTTGCCTATATTACATTGTATGTTATACTTTTTCTCATTGGGATCATCTCATAAAATTCTCCTTATTTTTATAGACCCTTGTATTTCCTTTTCTGAATGCAGGACTATCCACTCCATTAACTTGAAGTTCAAGTATTTAATTGCCCAAATTGCTTGTTTAACATGTTTCAAGGCTTTTTCCTTTCTTTCTTTGACAGCAATTCTTTCTTACACAAAGAAGTATAGGTTCCCTGCCACAAATGATGTCTTTATTAGTGGATTACCAGCTGCTAATTGAGACATTATCACTTGAGAGATTTGAAAGTCTATAGATCTTAATTAAATATACCACAAATTTATGATTATTTTAGTTTCCCAGAACATTTCACAATGTTAGAGTGCATTTTTTATTAAAGGAGAGTGAAACAAAAATTTAAATTAAAATGTTACTCTTAAATTTAAAAGTTAATCTTAAAAAGCAAAGAAATGAAAAAGTACCCAATCAGTGAGAGCCTATATATATGAGTAATGATAAGGAATCTAAAATATTTAATAAATGGCGCCATTGAGAAGGAAATTATGTGTGTGTGTGTGTGTGTGTGTGTGTACATTTATCCTGAATATACATTCATCATGCGTTTATGGGTCCATTCAAACTTTCAGGGATACCTTACCAAGAAAGGAAAAAATGTCTCTGAACACACATTGTATTTCTTCACTAGGTATTATATAAGAGACCATAGCAGAGCCTAATACAAAATGCTATGGATGTCAAAAAAGGAGAAGAAGGGCGATTCATAAACACTACCATTCTTCTTTGTCCTTGGGATATATTTTCTACAATAACAAGGGGTGAAAATCTGGCTCCTAGAATATTTTTAGTTATCATTTATACTAGTATTTCTACTGCTTTTCCAATTAACCTATCACCCTGTTTTGAATTTTTTCCCCAACATTATTTTTTGCCTCAGGAAACTGTTAGAAAGTAAATTATGTTACAGAACCCTACTAGCATAGCAGATGGAGGATTGTTTGAAATATTGCTTCCTCTGTGTGAGCAATAGAAAGATGCTGGTTTAGGATAGCTCTAGTATGATTGGTGAAAGTTTTAAGCATGTAATGAGCACCAGATGAATTAGAAAACAATCAGGATTCAGACTGCTGGTAGGGTAATTATGATCAGTATTAATATTCTTCCATTTTGAGAATGAAAATAACTGATGTTTCACTTTGACCTACTATATTTTCAGCTGAAATGTCATTAAAATTGCAGGAATTGGATGAAGCTAAAATCAATAAGACCTAAATCAATGGACTTTGGCATGACTTTACCAAAACAAAATGAATTTCAATGTTAGAGGAATAGGAGTGATGAATGCAATTCTGGAATCTTGGTTAGTAATTATACTTGCAAAAATCTGTAAAGAAGTATTTTTTCATATGTATTGATATGGGAGCATATTATTTGTTGGGAGAAACCAGATGGAAATGGAAAAATGAGTATTCCAGTGTCAGACACCAAGATAATCTATAGATCTATTTTTTAAGTATCTCCTATGTTGAGCATTGTACTAGGCTTCAATAATTAAACCATTTTGTCTATTAGGGTAATTGCATCCTAATGCAGGAACAGTAAGCAAAAATATAAATTTTATGAAGAAATAAAGTACCCCAAAATAAAGTAGTTTAAGAGAGAGAACATAGGCAATTAATTGGGGGTATCAGAAAGGCTTACTTATAAAATGAAGTTGTATCTTGAAGAAAATTTGGGATTCTGTGAAAAGGAGCTGAGAAGATATTTTCTATGCATAGGTTAGGATCAATTCAAAGGAACAAACAATAGAGAATGGTGTGTCCTGTACAAACAAAAGAGATTATTCTAGTTTATGAAGACTGCAGCATGTAATATGGGTAGCAATATCAATAAAACTGAAAAAATACATTGGGGTTAAGGTTATGATGAGTGTTAACACTATTTTTTTCCTTAAAAAGCCAATGGAGGAAACACTGGAGCTTACCAACTAGGTGATTAGCATGGATCTGCATTGAAATTAATATCACTTAGGCAACAGTGACTAGGAGCAATGAGAAATTTGGGACTACAAAAATAGTACATGTCATTTTGTTCATGGAGGACATTCTGTGTGTTGTTTTTTTCCCTGAGAGCATCCTTCTCATCATTTCTCAAAGAACAATAATATTCCATCACAAATATATATATCACAGTTTACCGAGCCAGTCCCCAATTGATGGGCATCCCTTTCATTTTTTTTTTGTCCTGAGAAGAGAACTTCTATGAATATTGTTTGTACACATATATAATTTTTCGATTATTTTTGTGGTTTTTAAAATCACTTTTGTTATTTATACCTAGGAGTCATGTTCTTAGGCCCAAGATTATGCATGAATTTGCAGGTCTTTGGACATCATAATTTTGATCATTCATCAAGTAGGGTATCTTTTTTTATAAATTTGACTCAGGACCCTATATGTTTGAGAAATGAGATCTTATCAGAGAATCTTGCTTCAAGTTTTTTTCAATTAATATTGTCTATTATATTTCCCCCCATTTATTATTTCTCCTTTCATCATGTCCCTCTTCAAAAGTGTTTTCCTACAGAGCATTGACACTCCCAATATGCTCTCTCTTTTATCTTCCACCCCCTTTCCCATATCCCACTGCCTACTTCTTTCCTGCAGGATAAGATAAATTTCTATACCCCTATTGAATATGTATGTTATTTTGTATTTGAGCCAATTCTGATGAGAGCAACATCACTCACTCCCCTTCTCCTCGCCCTCTTTCCCCTCCACTGTGAAATATTTTTCTTTCCTCTTTTTTATGGAAGATAATTTGCACCATTCCACTTCTCTCTTTTCTTTTTTTCCCAGTATATATCTCTAATCACTTAATTTCGGTATTTTTTAAAAAGATATGATCTCTTCATATTCAATTCATACCTATGCTCTCTGTCTATATATACACTCTTAACTGCCATAATAATGAAAATGTTCTAATGAGTTACAGGTGTCATCCTCCCATGTAGGAATGTAAATAGATTAACCTTCTTAAATCCCTTCTGATATGACTTTCCTGATTACCTCCATATGTTTCACCAGAGTACATATTTGAACATCACTTTTTCTATTCAGCTCTGATCTTTTCATTATGGATTCTTTAAAGTCCTCTGTTTCATTGAATGACTACCTTTTTCTCTGAAGGACTATACTCAGTTTTGCTGGGTAGAGGATACTTTGTCAAAATTCTAATTTCATTGCTCTCCAAAATATATTCCTAACACTCTGGTCTTTTAATGTAGAAGCTACTAAAATTTTATGTTATCCTGGCTGTTGCTCCACTACACTCAGATTATTTCTTTTGGATGCTTGCAGTATTTTTTCCTTGAGCTGGGAGTTACAGAATTTGACTATAATATTACTTAGTGTTTCCAATTTGGGCTCTCTTTCAGGAGGTGATCAGTGCAGGTTTTGAATTTCTATTTTCCCCTTTGGTTCTAGAATATCAGGACAATTTTTCTTGATAATTTCTTGAAAGATATTGGCTATGCTCTTTTTGCTTTGATCAAAACTTTAATGTAGACTAATAATTTTAAAATTATCTCTCTGGATCTATTTTCCTGGTTATTTGTTTTTCCAATGAAATATTTTGCATCTTTTATATTTTTTTTCATTATTTTGGTTTTGTTTTATTTTATCTTGATTTCTCCTACAGTCATTAGCTTCCATTTGCTCAATTCTTTTTTTAAAGGAATTATTTTCCTCAGTGAGCTTTTGTACCTCTTTTCCCACTTGGACAATTTCCCTTTTTAAGGCATTCTCCTAATGAAGAGAATTCTTTCCTTAATTTCTCCTTTATCTCTCTTATTTGAATTTCAAAGTCCCATGGTGAATTTTTGTGTAGATTCCATGTACCTCTGAGAAAAATGTGTATTCCTTTCTGTATACATTAAATTTTCTCTCAAGACCTATCATATCTAACTTTTCTAAAATTCCATTTACCTCCTTAACTTCTTTCTTTTTTATTTTGTAGTGTGATAGAGCAAAGTTGAATTCCTTCACTAGTACAATTGTGCTTTCTAATTCTTCTTGCAGCTTGTTAATTTCATCTCTAGGAATTTGGATTCTATACCACTTGGTACATATATATTTAGTATTGATATCCCTTCATTACCTATGGTACCCTGTAGTAAAATGTAGTTTCCATCCTTATCTTGTTTAATTAGTTCTACATTTGCTTTTGGTTTGTGTGACATCCAGATATTATTGTTTTATTTTTAATTTTATTCAACACATGTATGTTTACCTTTGAAAACATATATACATATATATATGTGCATATATATATACACACCCATATTTCATATTAAAGAAAATACAAAATAAAAAAAAAAAGCAGAATAAAAAAAGAAAGACAGAAAAGGAAAATAAGAAACAAAACACAACATTGTCATGTGCTCCGCATGAACATCAGGGAGGATTAAAAATATATAACAACAAATTTCCTGTTCAAGAAATTATGTATAATGATAGAAGAGATTCAACATATTTATCAAGCATTTAATTCATTGGACATTATATAAATATTAATTTGTAGTTAACACATTTGTATATGATACAGTCATTAAAATGTTGATGAAAATTTCTTGTCAAGGTACAAAAGTATATGATCACAATTTAAAATATTATATTGGTTTGAAGTTTTCAAATTAGTAGACTCTGATTTTTCTTTTTTTTTTCTTTTCTTTTATTTAATGGTTTTTATTTTCAAAACATATGCATGTATAATTTTTCAATATTGACCCTTATATTCTTGTGTTTCAGATTTTCCCCTCCTTCCCTCCACCTATCCCCTAGAAATCAAATAATCTAATATATGTTGTATGTGATAAAATATATATTAAATCCAATGTGCAAACATATTTATACAATTCTCTTGCTGTAGAAGAAAAATCAGATCAAAAATGAAAGAAAATGAGTAAGAAAACAAAATAAAAGCAAACAACAAAAAAGAGTGAAAGAGTGAGAATGTTATGTTGTGATCCACATTCAATTCCCGCAATTCCTCTCTCTGGGTATTGAGGGCTCTCTTCATCAAAAAAAAAAAAAAAAAGTTGGAACTTGCATCAGCCATCTCATTGTTGGAAAGTGTCATTAATAAGAATTGATCAAAATTGATCACTGTATAATTCTGATGTTGCCATGTACAACAATCTCTTGGTTCTCATCATTTCACTTAGCATCAGTTCATGTAAGTCTTTCCAGGCCTCTCTAAAGTCATTCTCCTAATCATTTTTTTTTTTCTTGGAAGAAATTTTTTTTCAACATGTTTTTTTTTTAATGTTTATAATTATAACATTTTCTTTGAAAGTACATTTGCATAGATAATTTTTTTTTAAACAACATTATCCTTGTACTCCCTTCTGTTCCTAATTTTTCCCCTCCTTCCCTCCACCCCCTCCCCTAGATGTCAGGCATTCCCATACATATTAAATATTTTATACTATATCCTACTAACAATATATATGTGCAGAACTGAATTTTGTTGTTGTTGTTGCAAAGGAAGGATTGTATTCAGAAGGTAAAAATAATCTGGGAAGAGAAACAAAACAAAACAAAACAAAACAAAACAAAACAAAACAAACCAAACAAAACAAACAAACAAAAAACCAAAGCTCACATTTTACACTCATTTCCCTGTGTTCCTTTTCTGGATGTAGCTGATTCTGTCCATCATTGATCAATTGGAATTCTATTAGCTCTTCTCTATGTTGAAGATATCCACTTCCATGAGAATACATCCTCATACAGTATCATTGTTGAAGTGTATACTCCTAGTTCTGCTCGTTTCACTCAGCATTAGGTGATGTAAGTCTCTCCAAGCCTCTCTGTATTCCTCCTGTTGGTCATTTCTTACAGAACAATAATATTCCATAACATTCATATACCATAATTTACCCAACCATTCTCCAATTGATGGACATCCATTCATTTTCCAGTTTCTAGCCACTATGAAAAGGGCTGCCACAAACATTTTGACACATACAGGTCCCTTTCCCTTCTTTAGTATTTCCTTGGGATATAAGCCCAGTAGTAGCACTGCTGGGTCAAAGGGTATGCACAGTTTGATACCTTTTTGGGCATAATTCCAGATTGCTCTCCAGAATGGTTGGATTCTTTCACAACTCCACCAACAATGCATCAGTGTCCCAGTTTTCCCACAGCCCCTCCAACATTCATCCTTATTTGTTCCTGTCATCTTAGCCAATCTGAGAGGTGTGTAATGATATCTCAGAGTTGTCTTAATTTGCATTTCTCTGATCAATAGTGATTTGGAACACTCTTTCATATGAGTGGAAATAGTTTCAATTTCATCATCTGAGAATTGTTTGTTCATATCTTTTGACCATTTATCAATAGGAGAATGGCTTGATTTCTTATAAATTAAGGTCAATTCCCTGTATATTTTGGAGATGAGGCTTTTATCAGAACCTTTAACTGTAAAAATGTTTTCCCAATTTGTTACTTCCCTTCTAATCTTGTTTGCATTAGTTTTGTTTGTGCAGAAATTTTTTAATTTGGTGTAATCAGAATTTTCTATTTTGCGATCATTAATGGTCTCTAGTTTTCCCTTGGACACAAACTCCTTCCTCCTCCACAAGTCTGAGAGGTAAACCATCCCATGTTCCTCCAATTTATTTATGATTTCGTTTTCGTTTTTTATGCCTAAATCTTGGACCCATTTAGATCTTATCTTAGTATGTGGTGTTAAATGTAGGACCATGCCTAGTTTCTGCCATACTAATTTTCAGTTTTCCCAGAAGTTTTTGTCAAATAATGAATTCTTATCCCCAAAGTTGGGATCTTTGGGTTTGTCAAACACTAGATTGCTATTTTTATTCACTATCTTGCCCAATGAACCGAACTTATTCCACTGATCAACTAGTCTATTTCTGAGCCAATACCAAATAGTTTTGGTGACTGTTGCTTTATAATACAGTTCTAGATCATGTTCAGTTAGACCACCTTCATTTAATTTTTTTTTCATTACTTCCCTTGAAATTCTCGATTTTTTGTTGTTCCATATGAATTCTGTTGTTATTTTTTCTAGGTCATTAAAATAGTTTCTTGGGAGTCTGATTGGTATAACACTAACACTAAATGAATACATTAGGTTAGGGAGTATTGTCATCTTAATTATATTCGCTCAGCCTATCCAAGAGCACTGAATGTCTTTCCAATTATTTAAATCTGATTTTATTTTTGTGGCAAGTGTTTTGTAATTTTCCTCATATAATTCCTGACTTTCCTTTGGTAGATATATTCCCAAATATTTTATACTATCGACCATTATTTTGAATGGAATTTCTCTTTGTATATCTTGCTATTGGATTGTGTTGCTAATGTATAAAAATGCTGAGGATTTATGTGGATTTATTTTGTATCCTGCAACTTTGCTAAAATTCTGAATTACTTCTAATAGCTTTTTAGCAGAGTCTTTGGGGTTCTCTAAGTATACCATCATGTCATCTGCAAAGTGTGATAGTTTGATTTCTAAGTCCTTGAATCTCTTTCTGGGCTCTTATTGCCGAGGCTAGCGTTTCTAGTGCTATATTGAATAGTAATGGGGATAGTGGGCAACCTGGTTTCACTCCTGATCTTACAGGGAAAGGTTCCAGTTTATTGCCATTACATATGATGTTTACTGAAGGTTTTAAATATATGCTCTTTATTATTTTAAGGAATAGTCCATTTATTCTTATACTCTCAAGCGTTTTTAGTAGGAATGGATGTTGGATTTTATCAAATGCTTTTTCTGCATCTATTGAGATGATCATATGGTTTTTATTAATTTAATTATTAATATGGTCAATTATACTAATAGTTTTCCTAATATTAAACCAGCCCTGCATTCCTGGTAAAAATCCCACTTGGTCATAATGTATTATCCTGGGGATGATTTTCTGAAGTCTTTTTGCTGATATCTTATTTAAGATTTTAGCATCAATATTCATTAAGGAGATTGGTCTATAGTTTTTTTTCTCAGTTTTCAGTCTATCTGGTTTACGTATCAGTACCATGTCTGTGTCATAAAAGGACTCCTTCAATCCCTATTTTTTCAAATAGTTTGCATAGCATTGGAGTTAGTTGTTCTTTAAATGTTTGGTAGAATTTACATGTAAATCCATCTGGTCCTGGGGATTTTTTCTTAGGGAGTTTTTAATAGCTTGTTCTATTTCTTTTTCTGAGATGGGACTATTTAGACTATTTACTTCTTCCTTTGATAATGTGGGCAAGCTATATTTTTGAAGGTATTCTTCCATTTCATTTAAGTTATGGAATTTATTGGCATAAAGTTGAGCAAAGTAGCTCCTAACTATTGTTCTAATTTCCTCTTCATTAGTGGTGAATTCTCCCTTTTCATTTTCAAGACTAACAATTTGCTTTTTCTCTTTCCTTTTTTTAATCAGGTTTACTAAGGGTTTGTCTATTTTGTTGGTTTTTTTTATAGAACAAACTCTTAGTTTTATTAATTAATTCAATATTTTTTTTGTTACTTTCAATTTTATTAATCTCACCTTTTATTTTTAGAATTTCAAGTTTTGTGTTTGTCTGGGGGTTTTAATTTGTTCCTTTTCTAGCAATTTTAGTTGTAAGCACAATTCGTTGACCCCCTCTTTCTCTATTTTATGCAAGTAGGCCTGTAAAAATATAAAACTTCCCCTTATTACTGCTTTGGCTGTATCCTACACATTTTAGTATGGTGTCTCATTATTGTCATTTTCTTGGGTGAAGTTATTAATTATGTCTATGATTTGCTGTTTTACCCAATCATTCTTTAGTATAAGATTATTTAGTTTCCAATTATTTTTTGGTCTATTTTCCCCTGGCTTTTTATTAAATGTAATTTTAATTGCATTGTGGTCTGAAAAGGATGCATTTAGTATTTCTGCCTTACTGCATTTGATTCTGAGGTTTTTATGACCTAGTATATGATCGATTTTTGTATAGGTTCCATGAAGTGCTGAGAAGAAAGTATACTCCTTTCTGTCTCCATTTAGCTTCGCCAAAGATCTAGTACATCATACGCTAACTTTCTGCGGTTTTAATCTTCACCTCTGGTGTTTACACCCTCTCCACTGCTCCTTGCTTGCTTCCCAAGATGGAATATCCACACTAGGGTAAAAGTCTTTTTGCAGAAACGGCAGAGATCATACCCCTCCTCCTTCTGGTCTGAGCTGTGTGAGTTGCCTGTCTTGCTCTGGCTTGCCTGCCCTCAGTCTGTGCCCAGTCTGTTCAACCCTACCCCGAGCAAACACAGACCTTCTCTGGCGAATTTCAAGGATGTCTTCTCTTGGTGATTATTTGTGGGTTTCTTTTCTGGTCAAGCATTAATTCTGAGGCTTGTCATGAAGTAAGTTCTGAGAGAAAACGCGGAACTCAAGCAGCTGTCTGCCTCCATGCCGCCATTTTGGCCGGAAGTCTCCAAATGTCCATCATCTTCCCTGGAAAATGATGCTCATTTTTGCTGGGTATGTTATTCTTGGCTGCATACCAAGTTCCTTAGCGTTTCGCAATATCATATTCCAGGCCCTTTGTTCTTTTAATGTGGATGCTGCTAGATCCTAGGTTATCCCTATTGTGGCTCCTCCATATCTGAATTGCTTTTTTCTAGCAGCTTCCAGTATTTTTTCCTTTGTCTGATGGTTCTTGAACTTGGCCAGTATATTTCTTGGTGTTTTAATTTTAGGGTCCCTTTAAGTAGGTGATAGATTAATTTTTTCATTGTCTATTTCACCCTTTGTTTCCAAAATGTTTGGGCAGTTCTCTGATAATTTCCTCGAAAATAGTGGCCAAGCTCTTTTTTTCCTCACATTTTTCATGGAATCCGATTATTCTCAAAATGTCTCTCCTGGATCTGTTTTCCAGGTCTGTTGTCTTTCTAATAAGGTACTTGACATTCTTTTCAATTGTTTCATTTCTCTGGTTTTGCTGGACTACTTCTCGTTTTCTCCTTGAGTCATTCATTTCTACTTGTTCAATTGTGTTTTTAAGTGAGTTTTTTTCTTCTATGGAATTTTTTTCCATTTTATCCATTTTATTTTTTAGAGAGCTGTTTTCTTTATCCGGCTCACTAATCCTGTTTTCCTTGGAGTTGTTTACCTTTTCCAATTCTAATTTTGTTTCTCAATGGTTTGTTTTCTTTATCCACTCTGTCTTTAAATTCGTGGAATGACTTCTCAAGCCTCTCTTGCCAAGCTTCCCTTTCCTTTCCCATTTCTCTTCTAGCTCTCTTGTGAGAGCCTTTTTGATTTCCTCTATGAGATTCTTTTGTATTGAGGAGCAGATCATATCCCCCTTAGGGGATTCCTCTGGGGACAGTCTGTTTTTAGTCTCTTCAGTATTTGAAGTCTGCTCTCTCTCCATACAGAAGCTGTCAATGTCTCTAAGAATGAATTGAGTCACTCCAGGTGGGGGTTAGGGGTGGCTGGGTTCAGAGAGACACTAGCTTTCTGGAATTTTATTCTTCACCTCTGGTGTTTACACCCTCTCTGCTGTTCCTGGCTTGCTGCCAAGATGGAATATCCACATTGGGGTAAAAGTCTTTTTGCACAAATGGCAGAGATTGTACCCCTCCCTCCTATGGTCTGAGCTGTGTGAGCTGTCTGTTCGCTCTGGCTTGCCTGCCCTCAGTCTGTGTCCAGTCTATTTGACCTTCCCCAGAGCAAACCCAGACCTTCTCTGGCGAATTTGAAAGATGTCTTCTGTTGGTAATTATTTGTGGGTTTCTTTTCCGGTCAAGCATTAACTCCGAGGCTTGTCATGAAGTAAGTTCTGAGAGAAAACGTGGAGCTCAAGCAGCTGACTGCCTCCACACCGCCATCTTGGCTGGAAGTCTGATTCTCCCTAATCATATCTTATAGAAAAATAATATACCATGATATTCACATAACAAAACTTATTTAGCCATTCTCCAACTGATAGGCATCTACTCAGGGTCCATTTTCTTGCCACCATGAAACAGGCTGCCTCCAATATTTTTGTACATGTGAGTCCCTTTCCTTCCTTTAAGATCTCCTTGAGATATAGGGCCAGTAGAAACACTGCTTAATCAAAGGGTATTCACAGTTTGATAACTATTTGAGCATAATTCCAAATTGTTCTCCAGAATGGCTGGATCCATTCACAATTCTACCTACAATGTATTAGTTTCCAGTTTTCCCACACCCCCTCCAATATTCATCATTATTTTTTCCAATCATTTTAGCCTGTATGAGAGGTGTATAGCCAACATAAGAGAGATACTACTATCTCAAAGTTGTCTTAATTTGCATTAGTCTGATCAATAGTGATGTAGAGCATCTTTTCATATGAATAGAATTAGTTTTACTTTTTTTATCTGAAAACTGTTCATATCCTTTTACCATTTATCAATTCTTACAAATTTAAGTGAATTCTTTACATGTTTTAGAAATGAATCTTTTATCAGAACCCTTAAATATAGAAATAATTTACCAATTTATTGCTTTGCTTCTAATTGTTTTTGCAGTAGTTTTGTTTGTACAAAAAAACTTTTCAATTTAATATAATGAAAATTATATATTTAGTGTTCAATTATGAGTTCCAGTTCTTTAGACACAAATTCCTTACTTCTCCACTGATCCAAGAGGTAAACTATTCTATGTTGTGCTAATTTGTTTATAATATCCTTTATGTATAAATCATGAACCCATTTTGACCTTATCTTTGTATGTGGCTTTAGATGTGGATCAATATTTACTTTCTTCCATATTAGTTTCCAATTTTCTCAGCAGTTTTTGTCAAATAGGGTGTTCTTATCCCAAAAGCTGGGCTTTTGGGGTTTGGCAAACACTAGATTGCTATAAATATTGATTCTTTTGTCCTGTGATCCTAACCTATTCCAGTGATTGACTATTTCTTAGCCAATATCAAATGATTTTTATGAATGCTACTTTATAATATAGTTTTAGGTCAGGCACAGGTAGGCACCTTTATTGGCTTTTTTTTTTTTTTTCATCAATGCGTTTGAAATTCTTGACTTTTTGTTCTTCCAGATGAATATTGTTATTATTTTTTTCTAGGTCTGTAAAATAATTTCTTGGGTGTTTGATTGTTATGGCATTAAGTAAGTAAATAAATTTATGTAGTATGACATCTTTATTATATTTGCTCAGCCTATGCATGAGCACTTGATATTTTTCTACCTGATTAGATCTGACTTTGTGTGAAAACTGTTTTGTTGTTGTGTTCATATAGTTCTTGACTTTCCCTTGGCAGATAGATTCTCAAATACTGTATACTATCAACAGTTATTTTGCATGGAATATCTTGCTGCTGGACATTATTGATAATACATAAAAATGCTCCTTATATATATAGATTCATTTTGTATCCTTCAACATTGCTAAAGTTGTGAATTTTTTCTAGTAGTTTAGTTAATTCTTTAGCATTCTCTAAATATACCATCACATCATCTGCAAAGAGTGATAATTTGGTTTCCTCATGACCTACTCTAATTCATTTAATCTCTTTTTTCTTCTCTTATTCCAAAGCTAACATTTCTAATACAATATTGAATAGTAAAGGTGCAAGTGGACAAATGTGTTTCACTCCTGATATTATTGAGAATAGTTCTAATTTGTTTCCATTATATATGATGCTTGTTGATGGTTTTAAATAGATACTACTGATCATTTTAAGGAAAAGTCCATTTATTCCTATTCTCTCTAGTACTTTTAATAGGAATGGGTGTTGGATTTTACCAAATGCTTTTTCCTCCATCTATTGAGATAATCATGATTTTTTTTAGTTTAATTATTGATATAGTCAATTATGCTAATAGTTTTCCTACTATTGGACCATTCCTGCATTTCTGGTATAAATCCTACTTGGTCATAGTGAATTATTCTGGGGATGACTTTTTGTAATCTTGTTGCTAATATTTTATTTAAGATTTTTGCATCAATATTCATTAGGGAAATTGCTCTTTATTTTTTTCCCTCTTTTTTTTACTCTTCTTGGTTTAGCTATCAGCACCATATCTGTGTCATTTTTTATTTTTTCAAATAGTTTATATAGCATTGGAATTAATTGTTCTTTAAATGTTTGGTAGAATTCACATGTAAATCCACCTGGAGTGGAGATTTTTTTTTTTTTCATTGGGAGTTCATTAATAGCTTGTTCTACTTCTTTTTTTTTAATTGGGATGATTTAATTAATTTATTTTGTCTTCTGTTAATATGGGCAATGTATATTTTTAAGGTATTCCTCTATTTCACTTAGGTGAATTAGTTTATTGGCAAAAAGATGGGCAAAGTAACTCTTAATAATTGCTCTAGTTTCATATTCATTGGTGGATAATTCTCCCTTGTCATTTTTGAGACAAATAAATTAATTTTCCTCTTTCCTTTTTCTAATCAAATAAACTAATTGATATTCTAAAATAAAAAAAGGAGAGATCAATAAAATTGAAATTAAAAAAAACTATTGAATTAATAAATAAAACTAAGATTCGGTTTTATTAAGAAAAAAAAACAACAAAGTATATAAACCATTAGTTTATTTTTCTAGCTTTTTTAGTTGTAAGTCCAATTAATTGATCTTCTTTTTTATCTATTTTATGCAAGGAAGCATCTAGAGATATAAAATTTCCCCTTATTACCACTTTAGCTGCATCCCATAAATTTTGGTACGTTGTCACATTATTGTCATTTTCTTGGATGAAATTATTGATTGTGTCTATGATTTGCTCTTTCATCCATTCATTCTTTAGGATGGAATTATTTAGTTTCCAATTACTTTTTGCTCTATTTCCTCCTTGACTTTTATTGGATGTAATTTTTATTGCATTGTGATCTGAAAAAAAAATGCATTTACTATTTCTGCCTGTGTGCATTTGATTTAGAGGTTTTTATGTCCTAATACATGGTCAGTTTTTGTATAAGTTCCATGAACTGTTGTGAAAAAAGTGAACTCCTTTCTGTATCTATTCAAATTTCTCCAAAAATCTATCATACCTAACTTTTCTAACATTTTGTTCACCTCCATTTTGTTACTCAATTTATCTAGTTTTGAGAGAGCAAGGTTGATATTCCCACTAGTATAGTCTTGCTATTTATTTCTTCTTATATCTCTTTTAACTTTTCTTCTATGAATTTGAATGCCATACCACTTCATGCATATATGTTTAGTATTGATATTGCTTCATTATATAAGGTACCCTTTATTAAAATATAGTTTCCTTCCTTTTCTCTTTTAATTAGAACTATCTTTGCTTTTACTTGATCTGAGATCAGGATTGCTATGCTGTTTTGGTTTTTTTTTGTTGTTGTTGTTGTTGTTGTTGTTGTTGTTGTTGTTGTTGTTTTTTAATTTGTCTGAAGAATAATAGATTCTGTTCCAGACTTTTACATTCACTCTATATCTTATCATTCTGCTTTAAATGTGTTTCTTGTAAACAATATATTGTAAGATTCTGGATTTTAATCCAGTCTGCTATCCACTTTCATTTTATAGGGGAGTTCAACCCATTCACATTTACAGTTGAAAACTACTAATTGTATATTTCCCCCTATCATATTTACCCACAAATTATACTTTTCTCTTTCCTTTTTCCCTTTCTCTGCTGCCCAGTATTTTACTTCTAATGACCATCTCCCTCAACCAACCCTTCCCTTTTAGAGCGCCACTTTTTTATTCCTTTCCCCTAATATGTGTTTTCCCTTCCCTTTCTTATCCCCTTTCCCCTACCCCTTTCTTTAGAAGATGAGACAAATTTCTCTGTGAAACCAAATATGTCTGATATTCTGTCTTTGAACCAAATCTTATGCTAGTAAGATTCACACAATATCTATGCTTCTTTCTTCCTTCCCTCAATTTTAATAGATCTTTTTTGCTTCTTTGTGAGGTGTAAGTTTCCTTATTTTATCTACTTTTTCCTCCTTTTCCACTATGATTCTCTTTCCACCTCTAGTTTCTTTTTCATATTATCATAAAAAATCAAATTATACCCTCACACTCTATGTATACCCATAACAGAAATATGGTTCTCAATAGTTTATTCCTTTTTTAAAAATTTTATTCCTCTCTTGAGTTCTGTATTTGTAGATCATTTTATTTTATTTTATTTTATTTTATTTTGTTAACTCAGGTCTTTTCATTAGAAACAGATGAAATTCACCTATTTCATTAAATGTCCATTTTCTTTATTGAAAGATAATGATCAATTTAGTTGGATAGTTGATTCTTTGTTTCAATACAAGTTCCTTTGCCTTTCAGATTATCAGATTCCAGGCCCTTTGATCCTTTAAGGTAGAAGCTGCTAGGTCCTGACTAATCCTAATTGTGGCTCCTCAGTATTCAAATTGTTTCTTTCTGCCTGGTTGCAATATGGTGCAATAGTTCTGAAATTTAGCCACAGTATTCTTTGAAGTTTTAATTTTGGGGTCTCTTTCAGGAGGTGATCAGTGGATTCTTTGAACAGCTATTTTTCCTTTTGAGTTTCAGTCATCAAGACAATTTTCCTTTATGATTTCCTATAAGATAATATCTAGGATCTTTTTTTCATCATGGCTTTCAGAAATTCCAATAATCCTTAGATTGTCTCTCCTAGATCTATTTTCTAGTTTAGTTGTTTTTCCTAAAAGTATTTCATATTTTCTTCTATTTTTTTGTTGTTTTTGTTTTACTGATTGTGAAGTTTTATTGAGTCATTCCCTTTTATTTGTTCAATTATAATTGTAGTGTATTATTTTCTTCAGTTACTTTTTCTAGCTCCTTTTTTATTTGGTCAGTTTTTCATTGTGTTTTTTTTTTTTTTTTCCATTTCACAAATTTTGTTTTTCAATGAATTGATATCTTTTTCATACCTATTTTGAAGGGCGTTATACACTCTTCCCATCCCTTCTTACAAAGATCTCATTTCTTTCCTCATTTTTCTTCTAATTCTCTTTTAAGATCTTTTATGAGATCTTCCAAGAAGCCTTGTGAAAAATAGGGACTACATCATATCTTTCTTTGGGGTTTCATATGAAGTTAATTTGCCATTAGGAACCTCATGATTTGAGGTATGTTCTTCTCCTTCTTCAATAAAGCTGTCTATGCTGAGAGTTCTTTTTGGGGGTTTTTTTTTGCTCATTTTTAAAGGCTTGAGGTCTGCTCTTAACTAAAAGGAGTGACTACTGTTTTAGTCTGCCCTGAGGCTGTTCTGCTGATTGATTTCCAGTGATGGGTAATCACAGCCCATTCTTCTAGGGCTCAGGTGTTTACAATTTGCATTTTGTAGCAAATCTGCCAAAACCCCTGCTTATAACCAGTAGAGGGTGGCCTAAAAGGCTCACTGAAGATTCCTAGGTGTGTCGAAGCTGCAAAATTCTGAGTCCCCACCCAGTTCCTTTCCCTGGTCTCCCTGTGCTTGGTTTTGACCTCGGCAGACTGTCTTCCCACCCATTCGAAAAAAAAAACCTGTTCTGAAGTTCTTCAAAAATATTTTCTTCCAGGAATGTGTTGTACACCAAATAATAGGTGATTCTTTGACTCCAGAAATAATTTAGAAGCTCAATCTGATTTTGGTTTGATAGAAGGTCAGAGAGGGCACAGAAAGTTGTGAATGCTCTCTACTATCTAGGCTCTGTATCTGGTATTATTGTTCTATAAGAAACAATAAGCAGGATGATTTTAGAAAGGCTTGAAGAGACTTTCATGAACAGATGCTAAATGAAATAAATAGAATCAAGAGAATATTGTACATAGCAACAATTTTAATGTACATTTTTAATGGACATAACTCTTTTCAGCAGCAATGTGATTCAGGCCAGTTTGCATGGTCTTGTAATGGAGATAGCCATCTGCACCCAGAGAGAGGCCTATGGGGACTGAATATAGATCACAACATAATATTTTCATATTTTTGTTGTTGTTTGCTTGCATTTTGTTGTTTTTTTCTCATTTTTTTTCCTTTTTGATCTGATTTTTCTTATGCAATATGATAATTATAGAAATACATATAGAATACTTAACACCTACTGTATCATTTGCTATTTTAGGGAGGGGTTGGGGGAAACGGAGGGAGAAAAAAAATTATACACAATGTTTTACAAGAGTGAAAGTTGAAAAGTATCTTTGCATGTGTTTTGAAAATAAAAGGTTTTTTTTTTTATTTTTTAAAAAAAGAACCATATTGAGAGAGAAGAATCAGAATGCAAAGAAAAAAAAATATAAGATTGAAAAAAAAAAAGAAATGAACATTGAATATATTGAATTACATTTATTTTCCATAGTTCTCTTGCCGAAAGGAGATATTTTCTATCCAAAGTTTATTGGAATTGGGTAGGATGACTGAACCACTAAGAAATCTTTCTTAATTGATCATTGCCCATTCATGCTCTTACTATGAACAGTGTATTCCTAGTTATACTTGTTTTGCATCAGTACATGTAAATCTTTCCAGGCTTTTCTAAAATCAACTTATTCATAATTTTTCACAGATTAATAATATTCCATTACCTTCATATATCACAACTTATTCAACCATTCCCCAATTGTTGGTCATCTATTCACCTTCCAATTCTTTACCACCACAAAAAGAGTTGCTACAAACATTTTTCACATGTGCATCCTTTTCATTCTCTCTCTCTCTCTCTCTCTCTCTCTTCTCTCTCTCTCTCTCTCTCTCTCTCTCTCTCTCTCTCTCTCTCTCTCTCTGTCTCTCTCTCTCTCTCTCTCTCTCTGTCTCTCTCTCTCTCTTTCTCTCTCTCTCTCTCTCTCTCTCTCTCTCTCTCTCTCTCTCTCTCTCTCTTTTTAAATTTCCTTAGGTTATAGATACTGTAGCATCATTGCTTGATCAAAATTATATGTACAGTTTTATAACACTTTGGGCATAATTCCAGATTGCTCTCCAGAATGATTGGATTATTTCACACCTCTACCAGCAATGCATAAGTGTCCTAGTTTTCTCACAGCCCCTCCATCATTCATCACAATTTTTTCCTGTCATCTCAGGCAATCTGAGAGACATAAGATGGTACATCAGAGTTGTTTTAATTTGTATTTCCCTATTCAATAGTGATTTAGAGCATCTTTTTATATGATAATATTTGGGTTCCTTTCACAACTTATCAATTGGGGAATGAATTGTATTCTTATAAATTCAACACAGTTGTTTATATGTTTTATAAATGAGCCTTTTATCAAAAACTATAAGGTTTGGGCTAACTATCTGGAGGGCCTAAGGATCATTCAGAATCCACATCAATCAAAATATTTGCTCTTTAAGGGGAGATGTGAAGGAGGCAGGCAAGCTACCATGTGGCTTTCCAAAGATTTATCCTGGATTCTCCAGTCTCTCTCCTCCTCGTCCTGCAGCCAAGTGACCCTGACCTCTCTCCCTCAGCCCTCCAATCTTTGCTTAAGCCAATCATGAGGAGAGCCATCACATCATCATATCATCTAAGTATATGCTTATAGAGCCATTATCTCACATGGAATAGGTAATTAGCCTTAAGTGCTCTGCTGTCTAATTCAAGTACACCTTTTTCAGAGTTTCAGCCCTCTACAAGAAACACAAATTTTCCACCAGTCTTGAACTTTCTTTTTAAAATTGTGTTGGTGCAGATACTTTTTAATTGAACGTAATCAAATTTGTCCATTTTCATTTCATAATGTTCTTTAGTTCTTCTTTGGTCATAAATTACTCCCCTCTCCAAAGATCCTATGGGTAAATTATCCCCTGCTTTTCAGATTTGATTATGTATCATACTTTATCCCCAAATCATGTATCCATTTTGACCTCATTTTGGCTTGGGGTGTGAGATTTTGCTCTTTGCTGAGTTTCTGACTATTATTTTCCAGTGTTCTCAGAAATTTTTATGAAATATTGAGTTCTTATCCCACAAGCTGGAGTTGGGTGTTTACCAAATGCTAGATTACTATCATCATTGATTATTGTGCTGTGTGTGTTTAACCTATTGTACTGTTCCACCAAAAAGCCTATAGGAAATAGTTTTGATGACTATTGCTTTATAATGCAGTTTTAGGTCTGAAGTGTTAGGCCACCATCCTTTGTATTATTTTTTCATTGATTCCCTAGATAATCTTAACATTTTGTTCTTCCAGATTAATATCATTATTAATTTTTCTAGCTCTTTAAAATATTTTTTTGGCCAATTTCATTGACATGGCACTAAACAACTAGAACAATTTAAGTAGAATTGTAGTTTTCTTTATATTGCTTTGGCATACACATGAGCAATTAATATTTTTCAAATTGTTTAGCTCAGACTTTATTTGTGCCATTTTACTCAATTCTTAAGACAGAGTAACATTGTAGATAAAGCACCAATTTCAAAGATAGGAAGACTTGGATTTAAGGTTCATATCAGATACACACTGACTTAGACAAATTGCTTACCACCCCACTGCATTTGTAGTAGGCACTATATCTCTAGACTGTTGTCCCTATTCATTTTTATATAATTGCATACATTTTATATGTGTATACATACAGATGACATACAAAAGTGCAGACCCACAAACACAAATACATTTGTGTCCCTTCCTAGACAGCAATGTCCTTGAAGTCAAGAGTTGTTTCTCTCTCTCTCTCTGTCTTTATATCTTCAGCACTGAGCATAGTGCCTACAATATAGACGACAATTAAGAAATACTAGTTGATTGATTGGCTCACAGAAAAGATTAGAAAAGATGTGAGTCTCAAATGAACATTCTTCAGGACCTGACTAAAGCAGCTATATCCTCAAGTTTATGAGTCAGTCTTGAAAAAAAGTTTATTTTTGCTCCTAAATGAGTGGTGGGAGTGATGTTGGTCTAACAGGACAAACTTGAAGCATTTTAGGTATATAATCCCTTTGCTCAAATGGTCTGTAAGGCACATCAGTATTATTTTAGGAGTAAGTTAAAGCCAGATTTTACTTCTATTTCTGGTAGCTTTGGCTCCTGAGAGAGTCTTCTCCAAATGTCTTGATGTGGCTTTGAAAGAATCTTGGAGAAGCATTAAAAAGTTAGGTGTGGACTACTGACAAACGCTATTTATTGCCAATGAGAGATTCTTTCCTGAACCCCTGAGATTGTTAACACACTTTCCCAGGCATAGAGGGAAAAATCAAGCTTTAGTAAATGTTACAGGGATAGGGACTGTGTATTTCAGTGATTTATTTCATAGGTTTCACAACATGACACTTATGCTACATATTACAGTCACAATTCAGCAGTTTTCTATTCTAGGTCTGGGAGAATCCCTGCCTGGAGGCACAGATTTAAAGGTCTCTCTTTTAAATTTAATTGTAACAAAGCAAGCTCTCTGATATCTTTCTAGGTTCTGGCTAGAGTTTTGACAGTTAGTGCTGGTGCTAATCTTATTGTTAATGTCAAAGACCATGCATGACAGCACCAGACAAGATAGGTTTCGGTGAATGACAGAGCAATCAGTTTGGAATAAAACTGGCTCATCCATAAAGGATCAGGCAATGGGAAATCACTATCAGCATGTCCACATGTTTGCCTCTTTTCTCATTCTGGTGACAGTTAGATCATTTAACATCATATTCTTTTGTCAAATATTATTTGAAATTCATGTTATTCTAACACCACAAACCCATAAAAGGGATACAAATGGTTGTATTTGCCTATATTATCAATATATAACATTTAAAGACACGTGATATCCTGGAAAAAAATCCATTTTAGCAGGCTGACTCTGTAGATTCATGTATCACTCTAGCACACAATTACTAAGGTGGAATATTAACCAAGGTCTCATCTGAAACTCATATAAAACTAACCTAAATCATTGTTTATTCATTTTATTATGATATGTTTAAGAGTAATTTGAAGATAACATTTGAACTTCTATAAGATATAGTCTATGATTTGTAGTAACAATAGGTTCTCCTTTATTCATTGAAATATTAGTGAAACTTAGCAAATAGGATGTGTTCAACAATTGCTAAAATCATTCATTGAGAGCAAGCATGATAATATTTATGGATCATAGAGGACATGGATGAGAATAAAGTGTTAGCAAAATGGAAGAAAAGAAAAACGGTAGGGAAATGATGCTTAGCAACCTGCATTCATATAATAAACATGTATAAGGCATTACTGTGTTTCAATTACTGTGCTCATTTTTGTTGTTGTTGTTTTTTGTTTTAATTATTTCTGTTTAGTCAGTCTGTTGTATGCAACAATGACAAAATAATTTCTCCTTATCCCTTCTTTAACCTTTACTAACTCTTTTGTCTTTTGCTTTCCTCATTTGATTCTGGAAATTATTTGCTTGGATATGCCTTCCTGATATATGTTGTTGTTTGTCTTTCCTTCTTGGAGAGGACTATGACATCAGGGAGGTGAAGCCATGATATGCAAGTGAATAGGATTTAAATAAGGGAAGGCTGTGCAAGGTCACCTGCCTCATTATCCCCTCCACAGCCATTTGGAATCAGTGACAAAATATAGATCAAGACAACTGGAGATGATCCTATAAACAATGGGAGATTATGAACTGTTTAAACTAAGGTCTTTGATGGATCTCAGTCTAGTAAAGCCTGTGGACACTTCAAAATATTTTTAAATATGCAAAACAAAATGCATAGAATTTTTTTTTAAATTACCAAATTGAAATACTTATCAAAATACTTTTTTCAATTATTTTACAGACCCTAGACAGAAATTAGTTAGACTAAATGTTTTTTTTAGCAAAGTAGAAAATATTTCCCTGTGGTTCATACCTTAGTCAGAAGTGGATTTTTTAAAAAAATACACAATCATTTATTTTTACCAAAATTTTACTCTTCCTATATTATAAATATTAACTGAATAGACTTCTGATTTAGGCCATTTTTAGTTTTAGTGTATAATCTTGTCTTTCTTTTCTAACTTTTTGTGGTCTCATAACAAATTATGAACTGTTTGTCTTTAATAATATTGTTCACTTTTTACATTTTCTCTTTCTTTGTATTTTTTACAAATAAGGTGCTCAATTTTAATAAACATTTTCAAAATTAAAGAATCAAAAGAAAAAGAATCAATTTAACTGGAATAATTTTCTTTGAAATATCTGAAATTTAAATAATATCTGAATTTTAGTATCTGCTATGTGTTCTTTTTTATTTAAAAAAACAGTATATAAAAAAAAGAAAAACAGAAAAAGAACACAAAACAAAATAAAACAAAAGATCATGTGCCCAGCAGAATATCAGGAAGGTTTCAAAATACATAATAACAAACTACCAGATCAAGAAAGCATATATATGTATATAAATACATATAGATATCAGTAATAGAAATTATATTCATGAGTGTCCATTTTTTCTTTACTTCCTTGTAAATTGTTCTTTTATTCTCTACTGTGCACCTTTTTTACTTTATTCTTTCTCCCCATTTCATTCCCCCAGCCTTTAATTATATATATATATATATATATATATATATATATATATATAACTATAAAACTATATACTTCTATACATATAAATAAATTAAAGTATACATATCTATATCTATATCTATATATATATGTCTATATATATAGATATAAGTAAAATTATATCAGACATTTTGTTTTCCCATGTACCCATCCCTCCCCTTTTTTATTTCTTTATAGATTTTAGAGGGTGCTATACCTTTTATGGTATCTATGTAGTGTTGCTTATTTAACTTATTTTTATGTGAGTAGGTTTTCAGAACTATGAAACTTCTGCTCCCCTCTAATGCCTCTGTGTCTATTTTTCCTCTGCACTTTATTTGTATAACATAAGTACTATTTTTACCTTAACTCTGTCCCTGTATTTCTTTTGAGCTATTCTATTGTTAACGTCAATCTTAAACATATGCTATTCATTGTCATGTAAAATAAAAACTTGCCCATGTTGAATTCCCTGAAATTCATCTTTAATTTGGCTCTTATATGTTAAAATTTCAAGTAAGTTCAAGTTTGGTTGATAGAAACTTCTGAATCAGCAAGTTCATTGAATATCTATTTTCCTATTCAATATTATAGATGATTTTGCTGCATATGACATTTTTTGGCCACAGGCCTAGTTCTTTTGATTGTTAGAAGATATGATTCCAGGACCTGCGAACTTTGATTGTGACTGTTGATAAGTCCTGCACAATTCTAATTGTGGCTCCAGTGTATTTTAATTCTTTTTCTTGTTTCTTGAAAAATGTTCTCTTTGATGTAAAAGTTTTGTAATTTGGCAATAATATTCCTGAGTGTTTTCCACAAAGGATCTTGTTGAGGTGGTGATTGATGGAATTTTATTTTTTCTATTTCTACTTTTACTTCATTTTCTGTCACTCTAGGATAATTTTCTTGGATTATTACTTGAATTATTGTGTCAAGGTGTTTTGTTTTTTTTTAATCAAGATTTTCAAACAGTCCAATTATTCTTATATTTTTACTTCTTGATCCTCCTGACTCCAAAATTATTATTTTTCTTATGTTTCACATTCTGTTCTATTTGCTCATCTTTATAATCTCTTTTGCTATTTCTTGGTCTCTCATAGCTTCACTGACTTCCCCTTGCCCAATTCTAATTTTCAAAGTATTTTAAAGGATCTGTACCTCCTTTTCTAATTTGTTAACTTTTTTTCATAATTTTGTTTTTCTTTGATGGTTTTTATGCTATTAGTTTGTTTGTTTGTTATTTTTATTTTTTTTTTTTTTTTAGTTTTTTCCTATATGTCTCTCATTCCTATATGTCTCATATTCTTTGTTGAATTATATAAATTCTCTCTAGGCAAAGAGCCATTTCACTCTTTGGAGCAGAAGCTTTATTTACTTCAGTGTTATCCTCTGAAGATGAACCCATAGTAAGCTTCTGTGATGGAGTTCTTTCTTCTTTGCCAATTCATTCTTTTAATAAGAGGTGCTAGTGTAAGAACCTCTATACTTAAGGTGGGAGAATGATACCTCCAACTTCACTTCAGCTTTCCCATTTTACCTGGAACTCCAATCCAAGAGCTCTACTATTCAGCTAGTACCCCCAGCCAGAAGGATCCCTTGGCCCCCCTGCTTCTGAACTCATCAGGTACTGGTTCCTTCTCACAGGGCCCTTTTTCTGCAGCACAGCAATGCCTAGTATTTCTAATCAGCCAAGTTCCTTCAGTCTTCTTGTGTTCAAACCCTAATTCCACACACTACTCAGGAGATGAAAGTTTCTGCGGTTCTGCTGAGGCTCTAGCAAAATCAGCTAGCCCCAGGGCTCCCCATTTAAAGTTTCTTCAGGGTAGCTCAGAGGCTTTTGCACTTTACATGGGATAATCCCAGCCCCTAAGTCTTTCTTCAGATCTTCTCAAGTTTTGCCAGGAGGACCCTTGTTCTGCCCCAAGTCTTCTTGATTTTTCACCAGTCATCCTGAGATACAAATTGATTCTATTTGTTTGGAAATCTGGAGAAACTGAAATTTACCAACCTAATTTACCATTTTCACAGAATTCTCCCATCTGTTGCATTTTCAACTGATTCATTTTTTTTTTACAAATCTTTTTGGGATACAAATCTAATAGTAGTATTGTGGGTATGTACAGTTTGGCTGCCATTAGCATATTTCCAAAATTTTCTCCACAGTTTTCTCACAAATCCATCAAAAACATACTCTCCATCATTAACATGCTCGTTTTTTGCCATATTGTCATATTAGTCACTCTGCTAAGTATGAGATACTACTTCAGAGTTGTTTTAATTTTCATTTCTCTAATCAAAAGTGATTTGAAGCACTTCTTCCTATGGCTATAAATATCTTTGATTTCTTTACCTGAAAGCTTCCTGTTCATATACTTTGACTTTTTATCAGTTGGTGAATGGCTTCTATTCTTACAAATTTGATCTAGTTCTCTATATATTTGTAAAGTAAGGATTTTATTAAAATATTTGTTACATTATTTCCAGCTTTCTGCATTCCTACTAATCTTGATTACATTGGTCTTGTTTGGCAAAAGAAGTGAAGCAATAAATGGGGAAAAATTATTCTATTCCTCAACTGCTAAATGATCAAAACATATGAACAGTTTTAAGATGAAGTTCATGTGGACTGAATATTTTTCCCTATCTGAGAGAAGCCCATCTCACTATTATAACATATCTTAGACTATACTATTTGTAGAAAGTATTGTAAGGATAGAACACTTTTGTCTATCCTTCAAATCTCTTGTGTATCTTTAAACCACCTTTGAGATATTGATTAGCATATCTTCAGACACATCTGGGACTTGATCTGTCAAGTCCATTCCATCTGTCTCCTTGATCACTTCCTGCATTTATTTCCATGAGAAACCCTCAAGGCTCCATTTTCCTTATAAAGGTCTGCTTATAATAAAGGTTTTTGCTAAGCCCTATTCAAGACTAAGCCCATTCTGGGGTATTCCCTTTCCATCATAGTGCCTTCATTTTCCTTACTATAGATAATTTTAATTAGTCTACTAAACTCCTCTATGGATATGACCTGCCAATCAATGGCTTATTCCCAGCTCACAGAGTATTTCCTTTCTCCTGGTTAATTGTGAGTTTCTCTGGGCAACTTGTTTTTTTCTTGATAACTATATGCTCTCCCTACTTTCTTTTATATTTGAAATTCCTACTGCCTATTTTCCCTATTATTTTGTCTGTAGCCATTTCCTCTAAATAAACCCATCTTTTTCTAGAGAATGGCCATTGTGAGTTACTTATATGTTTATTTTGAATTGTTGTCCCAACCTCATTAAAGTAATCAAAGCTAGTTACAAGCTACAAGTAAAAATGCTCTAAATCACTATTTATTGATTGGGAAAATGCAAATTAAAACAATACTCTGGTACTATCACACCTGTTGGATTTACTAATAGAATAGAAAAGGTAAATGAAAAATAGTGGAAATCATTTGTGGAAAATGAGATGTTAATGAACTCTGTGGGTAATTTGAACCAACTCAACCATTCTATAAAAAATGGAACTATGCCTATAGGGCTATAAATCTATAAATATCTTTTGAAAAAAATATCACTATTAGGTCTCTATCCCACCAAAAAAATATAACAAAAAGGAAAAGAACCTATATGTATGAACATATTTATCACACCTCTTTTCTGGGGACAAAGAACTGAAAATTAGAGGTGCCAATCAATATCAGAATGGTTGAACTATTTGTGGTATATGAGCATGATGGAATATTATTGTAATATAATAAAATGATGAAAAAATGCTGTCATAAAAACCTGGAAAAACTTTAATGAGCTGATGCAAAGTGAAAATGTGTCATGTACAAAATAACAGTGATACAGTAAGATGATCAGTTGTCAATAACAGCAATTCTTAGCAATACAACAGTCAGACAACTCTGAAGGACTTGTATGAAAAATGATGCTTACATCCATAGAAAGAACTAATAATAACTCAATGTGGATTGAAGTATACTTTTTAAAACCTTTTTTTTCTTTTTTTCCCCCTTAGGATTTTTTTGCTCTATGTTTGATTTCAAACCTGATAATTATAGAAAAAGTTTGCATGACTACACAGATATAATCGATATTAAATTGTTTTCCTTCTCAATGAGGGAAGGTGGAGAGGGAAGAATGGATACAATTTGAAATTTTAAAAAAAATGGATTTAAATAAGACTTTGGAAAAATAAAAATGGTATCAAGTAAATTTAATATTTATGAAACTATATTATTATCTGTTGACATTGACATGAACGATTTGAATATTTTGGAGAAAATCTGGGTAAAAAATTAAATCATTTACTAAAGTAAAGTGCTTCCTCTTTGTAAGTCCTCTAAACATCTAGATATTACCTAGATATTATCCTTTTCTGTTTTTTTCATTGTAAAAACATTTTATTTTTCAAAATAGATGCAAAGCTAGTTTTCAACGTATTATCCTTTTCTATTGTCAATTTCTTTATAAAATAAGAGGTTGGACTTCTTCCTTCCTGTTTTAGGCCTATGATCCTATGATTTGCCAAAATCAAATAAAATATTTTTCCATGAAGGAAAATAGAACTAAAACACTTAGACCATAATATCAATAATGAAGATGCATGTAGTGGACATAGAAATAACATTAAGACTAGGCAAGCAAATTGGATCAAAAGGTGACCAAGAGAAAAATCTGTTAACTTCTGACCTATATGCCTACTCTTCTACCAATACAAAAGTTTACAATATATCTATATCCTAATTGAAATCATGTTCATTGAAGGTATTAGTAGGCAACAAAAGTGATTTTTAGGAATGGTTCACATTTTACATATCTCACAATTGACAGGAAATTATAGGAGAACTAAGGTCTATTTCACTTAATCTTTGTTGATTATAAAAATACACATGCACATTTGATTTAGCAAGGCAAAAATACCACCCTACATATTCTTTTATCACAAAGTTTCTCCCATTCATATATTAAGATCAATATGAATTTCTTGGAAAATATAGCAACATAAATACTATTCAATATTTAATTGATAATTAACAACAGTTAAAGCATACAAAGGAAGATATCTATTCATTAAAAAGTATTAGCAACTATGATAGAGGAGATCAAGTATAGAGAGTCCTGAACTTCCTGTAGCTGGTAAAGTCCTGTATAAACTCCTCCTTCTAGTAACATTGTGACAATTACAACTAGTCTCAAGTCATTGAATACCCTACTAAAAGACCCTCCACAAAGCTTGTTCTTTATGTGACAAAAACAAGTGGATGAAAGATGTACTACCTCAACATGCATTTAAATGAAGAAACTGCCCAATAGTATATTAATTTGGGATAGACAGCACAGATGGACAGTCATTTGTGATCAGAAGAGTTTCAAAAGAAGGGAAAAATATGTCAAATTGCTTTTAGGTACTTGGAAAATACATGCAAAGATATCAAATGTATCAGAACAATATTTCATATTTTGTGTTCATTTTTTTTCCTTTTTTGTTTTTCTGTATATAATATATTCATATATTTTCACCAAGAAAGGAAGCTCTTAAAACTTTTAAATATCAATATTTAATCATTGCTGCTACATGGCAGTGAGTTGTAGGATATAATTTACTCAAAAAAAAAAAAACAACTAAAGATTATTTTTAAAGGGATAACAGAAAGATTTTGTTATATATGAAAAAGCTTCATTATGTAACTGATGAGAAACTTTGAAAAGCAAGACAGAATTTCAAAAACAAATTATATAATATCAAGAAAAGATAAGGTATATTTATTTCACTTAGATAGTGTTAGAAGTAGAATGCCTCAAAAGTGTGCCTTTATGATTGAAAGAAATTGAAAGAATCATTCATCATCCTTGTGATGAACTTTCAGGATTAGAAGAGAGTCCTATAGGAAATCATTGGGAAAAAACATCCAAATGTATAAGACTATATAGCCATTTCAGTATTTGAATATTGAATACTAATTATTGTCATTAAATTGTTTCAGTTGTAGCTGAGACTCCATGATTCCATTTGTGTTTTTCTTGACAAAGATACTGGAATAGTTTGCTATTTGCCTAACTTAACACATTTCATAGATGAGGAATTATAACAGAGTTAAATGATTTGTCCAGGATCACCCAACTAGTAAATGTCTGAGGCTAGATTGCACTCAGAAACCCCTGATTCTAGGGCTGGCATGCTATCCACAATACTATTTAATGGATGTAAATAAATTAGGGTTTTTATCAGGGGGAGATTATTAGCTATCAGTGGAGGTTATATAAAGAAGAATGGATCATTTATAATTTATTTTAGAGCTCTACAATATGACATTGTTTTCTATATAGAATCATTTTTACTGATACAGAGCTGAGTAAGGCAGTGAAATGGAGGAGCTTGGAGAATTTAAGCATGCCATCTGTTTGGATGAGAATGTAAATAAGCACATTCACTGGGGGCTTCAACACTCCAGGAAATTCTGAAGTTAAATTTTGTTTTCCTTTAGAAACAGTTTTCCCTTTAATTTTCCCTATTCCCTTTCTAATTATTTCCCTAAGTTAAATTAAATTTTTTTTAAGAAATGTTTCCATGAAGATCTTTGATAAACTAACTGAAGATAGATCTCTGGTGTGATGATTCACATACATCAGATACACTATCATCACTCAGAATAAGAGTATTTGCTCTAGGCCTCTAATGATGAGCTGCCATGGAGCTAGTTAAACTACCCTAATTAAGGGGAAAATTATGCCTATTTTAATTGCTCCAGATTTCACAAATTATTTTTATTTTAATTACCTGTGCTATAGGCAAATTTTTTAAAAGTTCACAAAATTAAAATCAGTGAACTTTTACACTTTTTACCTTCTTTAGGTAAAAAAAAAAAATATGAGATTAGAATAGTAGATAAAATGATATCTGTCAATTAGCTTAAGTATAATAGTAAAAACATTATATCTGTGGTCAGAAGGGATGAATTCAAGTTCTTTGCTATATTATTTATTAGCTATGAAACAGATAAAGTCAATTACCACTCTGGGCTTCATTTTTCTTATCTGTAAAATGAAGGGAAATGATAAGCTGACTTTTAATATGTTTCCTTATCTCATTAATATTATACTCTTAGTCACTTTTTAAGAGTGATCAAGAGTAAGTCAACCCTTGGCTACCTATGGTAAAGGACAAAAGAATGTTTCAACAAATGACATATACATTAATTCCAAATGTAAATTTAATTAATAAATTCCCCATGATATGAATTGACTAATGTGAACTTATCTTTTCTCCCTACTGTCCATGCACGTGAAAAGAGGATAATAATAACTTGAAGGGAAAGGGTAGAAAAATGAGTTAAAAAAAATATATATATACACACACACATACACACACACACACACACACACACACACACATATATTTCAATAAATTGGAAGTTATCAATAGATTCCAGAGGATTTATCTTTATTAGAAACTGTGTTTTAATGCCAAAAACAAATTATCACAAATTTCAAATTATTTATATAAATTGTATATGTCTATATATTTATAGTGTATATATGTATGTATATATATTGGATATGTGTGTATTTATAGATATGTGTGTATATGTATGTGACAACCAACACTATTCACATCAAGTGATCAAATAAGATAATCAAATAATAATTCTACCTCAGAAGTGAGAGAAATATGTCATGTCTAATGCTTAATATCTTGTGTCCTGAAATTGAAATCTAAAAGATGAAAATTCATGAAAATGATATTTGCTTTAAATTTATTGAGAGACTATTTCTTCTAACTTTATTGGTACTTACTGAGGCAACTAAGTGGTACAAGTTGGAAGAACCTTATACCTGGAAACAAGGAGCTCTGAGTTCAAATCCTATTTCAGACATTTATTAGCTGTATGACCCTAGGCAAGTTATGTTTGTTATCAATTTGCCTCATATTTTCAACTAGAAAAATGCATCTCCTTTCCATAATGCTTGGAATATATTAGACAGTTGTTAAATGTGTGCTTGTTGTCATGTGGGGGCAGAGCCACCAAAATATATTGGGTTTGAAACCAGTGTTATGAAAATGTCTAAGAAGAATTTGTAGGCTTAGACCACCTTCAAATCAAGAGGCAAATATTTTATTATGCCACTGATTAACATTCTCAAAAAGTCATAAAAGGAGTTTCCAAAAAGAAGCTACTAATTAACAGAGTTGAAAACTCCAAAACAAAAAAAGATAAATTTCTAATAAACCAGTCATTATGATGTCTAGTAAGCAGAAAAGTTCCTAAAGTACTTTCTGTTGTAATGTTTGGTATGTTGTCTAAGTTCCTAAAAAAGGAGTTAGCAAGGGATTAAGACATTGAATGGTAAGCTAAATTCACTTAGTGGTTCTCTGTATCTTGGCTTTCTAATTAGACAAAGTACCTGTGGAGTGTTGTCATAATAATTTTGTCACTGCAAGAAATTCAGGAATTTAATAAGAACCCACTGAATAGAAGTTTCACATAAGACCAGGATAATCAATATCCCTCCCTATTTGACTCAGTAGATATGGAAATTCTACTAGGGCCCACTGCAACAAAGATTTACTTAAATTTCACTTGAATTCAACAAAAACCTTCTTCTATCAACATTCCTCCCTAAAACTCACCTATTTAATAAGGACCTGGGGTCTTTATGTAGAGGGCTGAAACTCCAAAAAGGGATACTTCAAGAGCACTTAAAAGATAATTAACTATTTGATGTGAGACAATGGCCCTGTTAGCATATGTTTGGATAAATGGCTCACTGTTGGTGCTTGCTGAATGTTTGGTGTTAATATAATCCTAGGCAAGGTTGGAGGGCAGAGGGAGAGAGGCCAGAGGCACTTGGCAGCAGGATTAGGAGGAGAGAAGTTTGGTGACTCCAGATTCCCGAATCCAGAATTCTGCTTGGCTTCTTCTTTCACTTCTTCCCCTAAAAACCAAGGACTTTAATCTATCCTGATTCTGGCTGATCCTGAAGCGCTCCAGAGAACTCTATATTTTTGATGGGTATTTTCACCCACTGTCCCCATGTCCTCTTCCCCTATTACCAACTCTATTAGCTTTTTAAATGATGATTTTTGCTCTTCATTTTTTATTCTGAAAGATGATCAATGACACCATGATGTTGATGTCTTGATTTGCTCAAGACAAATTGGTTTTAAGTGAGGCAGAAGTAAGCAAAATCTTCAGTTTTACTCTCTCCTATACAGTCATTAAAGAACAATATTGAGAGAATGTCAGGATGACTGGCCATGGTACAGGGTGCTGGAGATGATCTTGGCCTTTCTAAATTAGGGTCTTTCACAGGTATTTATTTTATTTTATATATTTATTTATTTTATTTATGAGGAAATAATTATTCAATGAGCAAGGCTTGAGTAAAAATTGGAACAAAATATGGTCTAATTTTCCATCACAAAATTTATCTAGGAGGGGTAGACCTACAAAATTTATCTAGGAGGGGTAGACCTTCAAAATTTCTCATTAGAAAAGAAAACAAATTCTATTTATATTCATTCTTGGCAATCAAACCCAAACAATGAGCCACAAAAGCTTACACTGGGGGCTACTGTTTGTCATTAAGTGAAAGTCAAAATGATTTGGATTTAAAGGCTTAATCAAGTAGTTCTATTTGAAGGACTAGGCTTTCTAAGAACTTGTTTTGTTTGTTTGTTTGCATTGCTGTTATTTGTAGTTTTTCAGGATTGGACTTTAAGGAAGCATAAATAAAAACTGCATAGGGCAAAAAGTAGATTGTCCCAGATTTTTGGGAAAAAATAATGGCAACAAAATAAAAGTTAAAATTAATAAATGGATGAAAGACTTTTAAAAAAAACTGTCCCCCAAGCCTTAAAATATAAACCACCAAAAATGATATTCCAGGAACCAAGTACTCACATTTAAGAGAATGTTGCCTTAGCAAGAAAAAGAAGAGGAGAATTTGGAAGAGAAGGAGGGGGGAAAGAAGAAAAAGAAGGAGGAGGAGCAGGAAGAAGTGGAGGAGGAGGAGGAGAAGGAAGAGGAAGAGGAGGGAGAGGAGGGATAGAAGGGAGAGGAGGAGAGGGAGGAGGAGTTGGAAAAATGGAAGAGGAGAGGGAGGAGGGGGAGAAGAGGGAAGAGGAGGAAAAGGGGGAGGAGGAGGAGGAGCAGAGGATAAGAGGAGGAGCAGAGAAGAAGAAGGAGGAAGAGGAACAGGGAAGAGAAGGAGGGAGAGGAGAAGCAGGAGAGGAGGAAGAAAGGGGCTGAAGAAAAGGAAGGGAAGAAGGAGGGGGAAGAGAAGGTGGAGAAGAATGAGGAAGGATAGGAGGAGGAGATGAGGAGGGAAGAGGAGAAAGAGGTCCTGTAGCAGGCTGGGACAGAATAGAACACATGAAAACCAGGAAGAGTTTTGCCAGCAACTGAATTTGTCAGCAATAATACTTTCCATACCTCTAAGCACACAGGCACCAAAGAAAACTTAGAATGCCAGCAATAAAGGACTGTCACACCAGGATAAGAATGGAGCAACATCCAGAAAAGGAACCATAATCAGGAGCAGGTTTGGGGAGTCACTGAATCAGCAGCAGTAGTGGCTGCTTGCAGAGCTTTCAACTCATATGGTAAGCCAGTCAGTAGGGGGATATAGAGATTTCCACAGGTAGAATGTTGTTGCTGTGCCCATGCTTACATTACATTGCAGGCCTGGGAGGCAGTCTTAGGGTAAAGAGAAATGCTAGCCCACTAGAGTTTGTAGGAACAGTGGAATGAGGACTGTCTTTATAATTCCAGGGCAAAGAGTGTTTATGGTCACTCAAAGACCAAAGCCAGGAAACTAGTAAACATACTTTTCTTTATATCATACCAACTTAGAAGAACTGAAAACTACAAAGTCTTTGGACTATTTCTGAAAACACAAAAACTACACAAAATCCCTAAAACCTGTAAAAGTACACATCTATCCTGGAAGCAGAGCCTTACTTTAAGAAAGAATCAAAAGTCAAGTAACACCTGGGGGAAAGAGCAAATAACAGGAAAAAAAAAATGTGACCATAGAAAGCTACTGTGGTAACAAAGAAGAAGAAACACACACACACACACACACACACACACACACACACACACACACACAGATACACACACACACACACAGATACACACACACACACACACACACACACATACACACACACACTTAGAAGATAATAAAGTCAAAGCTACTACATCCAAAGGCTAGAAGCTATATTACCATATAATTATGGTAAAGGAGACAAAAAAGAAAGAGAATAAAGTAACACCTTTAAAAACAAAGTAGGCCAAATGGTAAAGAAGGCATAAAAAGCTATCAAGAAGAAGAACGGCTTCAAAAGCATAATTAACCAAATGGGAAAAAAGGCACAAGAATTCACTGAAGGAAAAAAATATCATTGGCCAAATGAGAAAACATAATCCATTGAAGAAAACAACTCCTTTAAAAAGAGAATTGATCAAATGGAAAATTCCTTAAAACTTTTGAGCAAATGAAAAGTATTGACTATGAAAAATCAAAAAACAGATGATTTCAGAAAGGCCTAGAGAGACTTACGTAAATGGATGCTGAGTGAAATGAGCAGGATCAAGAGATCATTGTACACTTAAACAACAATACTATATGATGATCAATTCTGATGGACGAGGCCCTCTTCAACAATGAGATGAACCAAATCAGTACCAATAGAGCAGAAATGAACTGAACCAGCTACACCCAGGGAAAGAACTCTGGGAGATGAAGATGAACCACTACATAGAATTCCCAATCCCTCTTTTTTTAAAGGCCTGCATTTTTTTTTATTTCCTTCACAGGCTTATTGTACATTATTTCAAAGTCCAATTCTTTTTTGTACAGCAAAATAACTGTTTGGACATATATACATATATTGTATTTAACTTATGCTTTAACATTTGTAACATGTATTGGTCAACCTGCCATCTGGGGGAAGGGGTGGGGAGAAGAAGGGGAAAAGTTGGAACAAAAGGTTTTGCAATTGTCAATGCTGAAAAGTTACCTATGAATATATCTTGTAAATAAAAAGCTATAATAAAAAAGAAAAAAGAAAAAAAGAGTTTGAGAGGAAAGTGAGCCCTAACTTAAAAAAATAATAATAATAAAGAAAAAAATCAAAAACCAAAAACCACCCTTTCAAAAGAATGAAAAAAAAGAGAAGGCAATGTGAAATAATTTATTAGAAAAAATCCTGATCTGGAAAATAGATACAGGAGGAATTTTTAATTATTGGACTATATAAAATCTAAATCAACATAAAAGCCTTGACATGACCTTTCATGAAATTGTCAAGGGAAACTACTTTGATATTGCAGATCTAGAGGATAAAATAGAAATGGAAAGAATACACTAATCTTCTTCTGAAAGACATCTGAAAATGAATACTTCAAGGATTATAAAAGCTAAATTCCAGAGCTCTAGGATCAAGGAGAAAATATTGAAAGCAGCCAGAAACAAACAATCCAAGTATCTTGCAGTGACAATCAGGGTAACTCAAGTTTTAGCAATTTCTACATTTTAGGCTGTAGGGCTTGGGATATAGTACTCTGGAGGAAAGCTAGGATTACAACCAAGAATCACCTACCCAGCAAAACTGGCTTTAATTCTTAGGGGCAAAGCAGATATTTAATTTAATAAAGGGTTTTTAAGCATTCCTGATGAAAAGATCAGACCTGAATATGAAATTTGACTTTCAAATAAAAAATTCAAGCGAAGGATTAAAAGATAAAAAGGAAAGGAAATCTTGAAGGACTTACAAAGTTGTAAGTGTTTACATTTCTAAATCAATGATACTTGTAACCCATGAGAACCTTCTCATTTTAAGGCAATTAGAAGAAGTATATATGGATAGAGGTCACAGATGTTAGCTGAATGTGAAAAGATGATATCTAAATAAAATAACAGATGATAGAGAAATGTACTGGGAAAATGGGAAAGGGAAAAACAAAATGTGGTAAATTACCACACATAAAAGAGGCAAGAAAAAGGTTTTACACTGGATGGGAAAAGGGAGGATGTGAACTTGTTTTCATCACAATTGGGCTCACAGAGGGAATAATACACACACTTAATTGGAAAAAACAAACATATCTTGCCTTACCAGATAGTAATAGGAAAAACTAATAAGAAAAAGAGGTAATAGAAGGGAGGGCAGTTTGTGCAGGGAGTAGTCAGAAGCAAAGCACTTTTGAGAAGAGACAGTAAAAGAAGAGAGAGAACAGAATAACTCAAGGGAAAACACTGTCAGCAAAAATAATTGTAGGGAAAAAATGAAACAAATTTCTCTGATAAAGTCACTATTTCTCAAAACATACAGAAATTAGTCAAAATTATAAAAGTAAGAGCCATTCCCAAATTGGTATGTGATTAAAACATACCAACAGTTTTTAAATGAAGCAATCATAGCTATATAATATATAATTATATGATATATAATTATATAATATTATATATATATATATGTGTATATATATATATATATATATATATATATAGCATATAATATGAAAAAAATGTTTTAACAGTATTGATTGGAGAATATTAAAACCATTCTGAAAAACTACCACATACCTATTAGATTGAATAATGGAGTATAGGATGTGTTTAGGGAAGTCTAGTGCCCTTGATGAGAGGGCTCTTGACCCCTATTCAGGGCTGGTTTACATCTTGTATATTTTCCACCTGATCTACCTATCCCTCACTTGTGGCTCCAAAAAACTTTAGAATACATGGTGGCCACATCCTGTCAAATTGTTTCAGCATCGGGGATAAACCAGGTTAAGGGTAACTAATGGATCTCAAACCCTATAGCAACTTAAGAAGGTGTCTACACTAAGAATGTGAAGACTTAACCCTGGTGGTATCGGTGGATAAGAACAATTTGTTCCAATTGCTATAAAGGTCTCTGAAGTAGATTTTGGAAATGCTCTGATCTGTGAACAAAATACAATTTAAGTAGCTCAAAAGAAATATGAGATGTGCAAAATCAAATAATTTGATTTTGAGGGTTTTTTAACCTAATATATGGTCAATTTTATGTAAGCTCAATGAACTGCTGAGAAAAATGTATACTCCTTTCTGTCTCCATTCAATTTTCTCCAAAGATCTAGCATAACTGAGTTTTCTAAAACTCTTATTTATCTCCTTAACTTCTTTCTTGTTTGTAGTTCAACTCATCTAGTTCTGAGAGAGCAAGATTGAGATATCCCACTAATATAGTTTAGCTGTCTATTTCTTTTTGCAGATCTTTTAAATTTTCCACTAGAAATTTGGATGATATGCCATGTGTGTGTGTGTGTGTGTGTGTGTGTGTGTGTGTGTGTGTGTGTATTATCCTTTAGCAAGATAAAGTTAACTTCCTTATCTCTTTTAATTTACTTCTATTTTTGCTTTTGCTCATTCTGAGATCAGGAGCACTACCCCTGCTTTTTTTTTTTTTTTTTTTTTTCCTTCAACTAAATGAATAATGGATTCTGTACCAGCCTTTTACCTTTACTCTGTATGTGTCGTTTTGCTTTAAATATGTTTAGTATTAATATTGCTTCATTATCTATCTTTAGTAAAATAGAGTTTCCTTCCTTATCTCTTTTAAGTAAATCTAATTTTGCTTTTATTTGATCTGAGAGCAGGATTGCTACCTCTTCTTTTCTTACTTCACCTGAAGCAAAACATATTCTGCTTCAGCCCTTTACCTTCAATCTGTATGTATCACTGTGCTTTAAATGTGTTTCTTGTAAACAACATATTGTAGGATTCTGGCTTTTAATCCAGTCTGCTATCTGCTTCTGTTTTATAGGAGAGTTCATACAATTCACATTCACAATTAAAATGATTGATTCTGTATTTCTTGCCATCTTATTTTCTCCATTATGTTTTTTGCTTTCCTTTCCACATTTCCCTCCTTCTCAGTATTTTGCTTCTGGCTATCATCTGCCTCAACCAGCCCTCCTCCTTTATAACATTGTCCATTTTTTATACCTTTCCTCTACTACTTCTGTTTTCCCTTCTATTACCCTCCCCTTTTCCTTTCCCTTTTCCCCTCCCACTTCCTTATAGGATGAGACAAGTTTCTTTATGAAGACAAATATGTTTGATATTATGTCTCTTTGAGCCAATTCTAATTAGAGTGAATCTTACTGTTCATCTCCCTCCCTTCTTTCCCTCAATTATAATAGGTCTTTTTGCCTCCTTGTGAGATGTAATTTACCTTATTTTACTTCCATTTTCCTCTTCTTCCTGTATAATCTCCTTTCCAGTTCTACTTTCTTTTTATATTATAACAGTAAAATCAAATTATACCTGCATTCTCTATGTATACATACAACAGAGACATAGTTCTCAATAATTTTTTTTTCCTTTTTACCTTTTTTATGTGTCTCTTGAATTCTATGTTTGGAGATCAAACTTTTTGTTCAGAACTGTTCAGAACTTCTGTTCAGAATAAATAAATGAAATTCACTTGTATAATTGAATGTCCATCTTCTTCCATGAAAGATAATGCTCAGTTTTTCTAGATAGTTGGTTCTTGGCTAGAATCCAAGTTCCTTTACTTTTTGGAATATCAGATTCAACCCTTTTGACCCTTTAAGGTGGAAGCTGCTAGGTCCTGAATGATCCTGATTATGGCTCTTTAATACTTGAATTGTTTCTTTTTGGTTCTTTGCAATATTTTATCCTTGAAAACTAATTCTGATATTTCTGAAATTTAGTGATGATATTCCTTAGAGTTTTACTTTGTGGTCTTTTTCAGGAGGTGATTGATGAATTCTTTCAGTGGCTATTTTATCTTCTGGTTCTAGGACATCAGGAAAGTTTTCCTTGATGACTTTCTGAAAGGTGATATCTAAACTTTTTTTTCATCATGGTTTTCAATAAGTTCAATAATCCATAGATATTCTCTCGTATATCTATTTTCCATGTCTGTTGTTTTTCCAGTGAGGTATTTCACATTTTCTTCTATTTTTTCTTCATTTTTCTAGTTTTGTTTGACTGGTTCTTAATGTCTCATTAACTCATTCATTTCCATTTGTTCAATTCTAATTTTTAGTGAATTATTTTTTTCAGTTACCTTGTTTAACTCCTTTTGTGTCTGGCCAATTGAATTTTTAAATGAATTGCTCAATGGACTTTTTTCCCATTTCATACAAATTCTGTTTCTCAAGGAACTGTTTTTTTTTTTTTTCCATTTCAATAAATCTATTTTGTAAAATGTTTTCTTTAGATAATTTCCATGTTTCCTTTTTCAAATTCTCCAGCAATTGTCCCATTTTCCCCATTTTCCTTCTAAACTCTTTTTAAAAGTCCTTTTTAAATTCTTTCAAAAGAGCCTTGTGAGATGTGAACCAATTTATATCATCCTTTTGGGCTTCATCTAGAGGTGATCTGCTTTAGTATCCTCAAGGTTTGAAGTCTATTCTCTTTTTCCATAAAAACTAACTATGAGCAGAGTTGTTTTTTTTTTTTGTTTGTTTTGTTTTGTTTTGTTTTGTTTTTTGTTGTTTGTTTGTTTGTTTTGTTTTGTTTTTTGCTTAGTTTTAAGAAAGGTTCAGATATGCTTTTAAGTCAAAGAGGAGATTGTCTAACCTTCCTCTACAGGTACTAGTGAGACTGTGCTGCTTCAGTGCTAACTTCCAATGTTGGACAGATGTGGCCATATCCTGCATTATTCTGGGGCTTAGGGACTCACTATTTGCTTTTTATATTTGTGTTGGATGTCTCACAGCTAATCTTCTGATCTTCTGACTTGCAACCAGGACCGAGTAAACAACACTGTTGTAGATTCCTCTAGTAGATTCCCTAGCCCACAGACCCCACACTGCCCTGGGATTCTGTGTTGCCCCTGCACTTGGTCACTTTTCTCTGTGAATGATTGAAACAGACCTTTTATTAACATCTACCAAAATATATTCTGCTGAAAATGTGTTACACTTCAAATTTTGGGGGGTTCTGTCACTCCAGAACCATTTCAGAGGCTTGATTTGGTGATGATTTGATAGACGTCTAGGGATTATAGATTTAGAATTACAGTTATAAATGTCATTGTTTCTCGCCATCATTTGAAAACTGCCATTGAAGGCAGGATTTGAAACTCACATATTCCTGATTCTAAAGTTCAACATTACACCCACTATGTATTGCTTTGAAATTCTGTTAGTATGCTAATATTAATTACATACTGAATATTAATCAATTTTTCATTTTTCAGAAAGCAGAATTTTTCATAAGAACTACCATTATTTCATAAAGTTATAAATATTCTTTATTTTACTCAGTTCATAACTCTCTAAAATTCTGACTTCCTTTTACTCTCCAGAGTTATAATCTATGAAATATGATTAAGAAACTTATAGGCAAGTTAATTTCATTTTAGCAGAGCTTTGATCACCACCTTTTAAAATATAGACAGCAATTTTTCACTAGATAAAGGATGTGTAAATTTTCAACAGTGTGATTACCAGGGAAATAAGATAGAACTGTTGATATAAAGGCTTGTGCAGGTGACATGCTAGGCTATGTAGTTCTGACTGTCATGTGGACAAGTCTATAATACAAAGGATTGCCCCCTTCTAATCTCACATATTGCTTCTTTGAATCATTCATTTCAGTTCACTGAAGTTATTCAAATCCTGGCCTTATTCTTGGCTAAAAGGATAAATTGCAAATTCATCAGATTACATATCTAGAACTAAAATAGGACCTTATGTGCCACCTGATCTAACCTCCTCATTTTATAAACAAGGAAATTCAAGACAGCTGGGGTTCAAGAACTTTTCCTAGCTTATGTAGACAGGAATAAATATGAGATTCAAACTTATTTCATTCCATATTCAGGATTCTGTCTATTGTGTCCCCCCAAGAAAGATTATATCATAAGAAAACTATTGCTTCTGTAGCTGGGGGTTATAGTTTAATTATTTATTCATAGGGTGAATTATTATTGACCTATTTCAGGACAAGCACTATAGTCACCAGTGAGAGAAAGAATTATTTTCTTTCCTGGGTCCTGTGGAAATGGAATACTATCACAGGGTTCTGTTGGTGCACATTTGCTGTTGAAATTTGGAAGCCTTGAAAAGGTAGTAATTAATTAATAGTGCTACAAAGAGATCAACATTTTTAATGAGCTTTGGCTTACAGATATTTGTTTAGGTACAGATATAAATAGAATGAAAGAACAAGTAAATTATAAGAATTAGATACATTTTATGAACGTAGATTTTAGGCGGGGAATTTTTCTGTTTGTATAGTATTGGCTCACTTATGTTTATTTGATAGATTAATTAATCTATTAATTAATTAATTTGTTTCTGTTTTAAATAGACATCGTTCTTCTTGGGCTCCTTAGAATACTGTTGTTATTGCTGTCCATTCATAAACCTTGTTGGCAAAACTACATAAATAGGATCATTAAATTACTCAATGATGAATCTCAAAGTGGAACAAGAATTGCATCCCTCCGCCATTCATTTTTCATCATTTCTCTAGTCCTAACTTCATCATTTTTCATGAATATCTATCAGTGACTCTTAAAGACAGCTTTTCTAAAACATTTTGACAAAACTAGACATAAAGAAATAGAAGTCCTGAAACATATTTTAAATTCTGGATAATCAATATCCTTAATTTCAATCTATAGTTCAAATCAAAGACTTTAAGGAATATGGTTTGAATGCTTATTTTCAAACCTCCTATTGTCACTGCTGTAGGAAGAAAAAAAATGTTAGCTACTCCTAGGGGCTAAACACTCTAATGTTGTCCATACGTTTGCTTTTGATGACAATGTGCTGATTGTACCAAATCCTATGTTTCCAAAGCACCTTTTGCTATACACACACACACACACACACACACACACACACACACACACACACACACACACACATTTATTCATGTGTTTTTGTCATTGTTTAGGCAAATTATTCAGAAATTTGGATGAGTTTTTCACATTTAATCTAGTCTATATATACTAGAATTCATAATGATGGTCATGACAGTAATAATTATTTTAAAATGATATACATATACATATATATCTAATTAAACATATATATATATATATATGTACGGATATACATTGTACGGATATACAGTGCATGAATGTGTGTGTGTGTGTGTGTGTGTGTGTGTGTGTGTGTGTGTGTGTATCACTATAATTCTAGACCAGGAAGCTAAGGACTTAACTTATTCCTCAATTTACGTTGATTGTTAATGTATAACAAATATACCACTTAATTACTTTGTGGTATGTCTAGATAAAAGCAAATTCTTTTGACTATACTTTTAAAGATATAATAAATTATTCAAACTTTCATTTTATAACTAATTGATATAATGCTGTTGTTCTTTTTGTTGTTGTTTTTGCCCTTCATTTTCAAAGAGAATTAGTGATATCAATATGATTATGTCTTGCTTTGGAAATGAATTGGATTTATGTAAGGTACAGCTATGTAAAGTCATCAGATTCACTCTCTTCTCTGGAGTCATCAAAGTCTAATGAAAAGACATAGGTCAAGATGACTGCAGACGCTTCAGGAAAGACACAAAATGAACATGGTATTCACCTTAAGGAGATTTGAAATATAATAGGAGTAAAGAAGCTATACATATACTCAAACAATGCAATAAATAGAATGTTATTATTCTTTATGCATTGTTTTTCCAGTGGCATCATAAATGATGTCTTGATTTATAAATGAATTGGATTTAAGTGCAGAAGAACTATGCTAAGTTGCCAGTCTCACTATCTGTTCCAAAGTCATCAAATTCCAGTGGCAAGACAGAAGTCAAGATGATTGGCATTGGTCCAGGAAGTAGTGAATGACCATAGTGTCTTTGATATCTAATCAGTCACTAAGCACTTTGCAGTACCTGCTTCAGCAGCCTTCATGACCATGGAAAGGAATTATTCTTATCCAGCCATTTTGATTGAAAGGAAATCTTTACATGCTGGTTAGACATGTTGCATGCTCATTAAGAGATTTAGGCCTTCTGGTTTCTCTCATCCTGGCCACTCCATATCCTGAAATAGTTTACCTGCATATGCCCACTACCCATGTACAGTTTCTAGAAGCCATAAGTGAGAATTGAGCACAGGGTAGACATCAAAGGTGGATAAAAAGCCCTGAAGAAAATATGGCAAGCTCTCATAGCAGAAATACTATTTCTCCTTGAATATTTTTCATGAAAAATATTAAATAAGAGTGCATTGAAAGGGACAGATGTATTGTTCATTAGAGAATTCTTAAGTGAACTTAACAATTATGTAAATGAACTTTTCCCCTCATTTTGATACCTAACTGTGGGACTTCTTGAGAGTAGAGAGAAGAAGGAGATAGTCACTCCAACACAACAGATTGTAATTTAACAATAGTTTTTTTCATTTCTTCATGTTCTTGTCTGCCAATATATTCTCTAAAAATGTTATGAGTGATGTGCTTAGTATTTTCTATGTTCTTGACATCATGTGGATATCATTAAAGCTTGTGATTTATAATTTACTATTCCAATAATCAGTCTACTTTCTTCCCTAGTCATCTATCTACCAGTGGATAAGTCTTTATTGATAATACATAGTTTGATGAGTATAGCTCATTCATTCTCATCATAGAGTGAACTACGATTTGAATTTTTACAAATTATTGTATTTTATATAATAGACATATAGATCACTAATAGAGAACAATGTAGATCTAAAAATTGATTAGAAAAATTATCAGAATTGGTTAACAGTAGCTAAGGACCAAAAAAAGCACTTTATAATATTCCAATACCAATACAACCCATTCTCTTCCTCTTATTAAACTTTGGGCTCAGGTCAATATACATCTGTACCACTCCTTCAAATCACATACTCATGTAAATGAACAGTAATCTTACCCATAGTTTTATTTTTATAAAATTTTTATAAATTATATAAATTATAAAATTATAAATAAATGAATTAAATCTATATCTATCTATCTATCTATCTATCTATCTATCTATCTATCTATCTATCTATCTATATTAGAGCCACATACATTGATATAGATCACCATGAGGCCACTTGGTGGCATAATAATGAGGAAGAGCTAAGTTTAAATTTAGATTCAAATATGAACTTTATGATCTTAGGAAAGCTATTTAATCACTATAAATCAAGTTC